>NC_142226.1:925000-1102500 GCF_049639895.1 Pseudopodoces humilis | reverse complement strand
AGATACCAAATGACACGGGAAGTGTTGGATAAATCATCCTGGTCACTGGATTTATCCCAAAATTCAGCCTGAGTGAGGTCTGGATGGGGCTGGGAATGCCAGCTCTGACTTCCTCGAGGGACAAAACACTGATGGATTCCCTAAAACTGCCTCAAAACTCCCTAAATATGCAAAAAAAAAACCCCGAAAACTGCCTCAAAACACGCTAAAACTGCTGCAAAACAGCCTAAAACTGCCTCAAAAACAGTCCGAAACAACCCAAAAACACCCTGAAACTGCCTTAGAACACCCTAAAACTGCCTCAAAATACCCCAAAACTTCCTGAAAACACCCTTAAACCGCCTCAAAACACCCCAAAATTGCCAAAAACCACCAGAAAAGTAAGGAAAACTTATCGTTCAGGCAACAACCGGAATTTTATCGTTGAGTCGTTTCAGGTTTGGGTTTTTTAAATTTATTGAGTGAGGATTTTGGGTCTTTGATGTGTCAGGAAATTAAATCCTCGGCTCCAAAATTCAGTGGAAGCTTTCAAATAAACTAAGAAATGCAGAATTCTCAAAAACAGGAGTGGCTGCTGGAAAATTCTGGAAATTCCCACCTGGAGGAGATGGTTGGAATTGGTCTTGGAGAGCTTTTCCAACCTCAAAGATTGGAAATTCCAACCTGGAAGAGGAGAAGCTTGGACTTGACCTTGGAGAACTTTTCCAACCTTAAGGACTGAAAATTCCGACCTTGATGGTTGGACTTGACCTTGGAGGACTTTTCCAATCTTGAGGAGAAGCTTGGACTTGGTCTTGGAGAGCTTTTCCAGCCTTAAGGACTGGAAAATCCAACCCTGAGGAGATGGTTGGATTTGATCTTGGAGGGGTTTTCCAACCTCAAGGATTGGAAATTCCAACCTGGAAGAGGAGAATCTTGGACTTGACCTTGGAGGGCTTTTCCAACCTTAAGGACTGAAAATTCCAACCTTGAGGAGATGGTTGGATTTGATCACGGAGGATTTTTCCAACCTCAAGGATTGGAAATTCCAACCTTGAGGAGATGGTTGGATTTGATCACGGAGGATTTTTCCAACCTCAAGGATTGGAAATTCCAACCTGGAAGAGGAGAAGCTTGAACTTGATCTGGGAGGGCATTTCCAGCCTCAAGGATTGGAAATTGCAGCTTTCAGGATTTGGAATTCTGAAATTCTGAGAAGGAGGAAGTGGCCCCAGGTGCCACCCCTCACCTGCTCTCACAAACTCCGGGAACTCTGGGAGCCTCCCGGAATTCCTCCTCCCTGCCTGGAATCTCCCGAGCTGCTCCACGGCACAAAGGAATCCTTTGAAATGCGGAGCAAAGAGGGGCTGGGGGGGCTCAGGCCCTGCACACCTTTCCCAATCTGCTGTTCTTGGCAGCCCAGGCCGCCGAGTTATTCCCAATAAAAATATCCCAGCGCCTGCCCCGTGCTTCCCGGCTGGAACTGATCCCACCCCGGTTCCTCCACAGCAAATTCCTTCACGCCTCCTTTTGTGCAGGAAGCTCTGGAGTGGATTCACTTCAGTGCAAGATCCTCATCTCAAGGAGGTGAATCACGGCCTGGAACGGGGAATTTTCACTCTGCTGACTCCAGAGGGAGAGGGGAAGAATTCCCAGCTGGAGAGGGAGGAGAGGGATCCCAGCCCTGTGTTTGTAACAGGATGTGAGAGCACGAGTGGCGTTATTTCCACAGCCCTGGAAGCGTCACCTGGCCACCCTCACCTCCAGAAATATCACCTGGCCACCATCACCTCCAGAAATATCACCTGGCCACCATCACCTCCAGAAATGTCCCCTGGCCACCATCACCTCCAGAAATGTCACCTGGCCACCCTCACCTCCAGAAATGTCCCCTGGCCACCCTCACCTCCAGAAGTGTCACCTGGCCACCCTCACCTCCAGAAGTGTCACCTGGCCACCCTCACCTCCAGAAGTGTCACCTGGCCACCCTCACCGTGGTTTTTACATTATTTATAACTCTGTTTGTGCAATATTTGCTAACGAACACCACAGCAAAAAAAAAAACCCCAACTAATCCCAAACATTTTAGTGGAGGAAACGCATCAAAAATCCCTTCCAAACACGAGGTCGTAACTTAGAAATTCAGGAAATGGAGGCTCCAGGCCACACACAAACATAAATTCAAATAAACTCATTGAAATGGACATATCAAAGTTTCTCACTTAGAATTCAAACCTTCCAAAATCTGGAATTTTTAAGGAATTTTTGGGTTAGAACTGCTCCGAGTTCATTCTCCAGCACAGCGTTGTGCCACGGGTGTAAAATCAGCCAAAGGATTATCTTGGGTCATTTTATTACGCAGAGAAAAAAAAAAATTAAATACCCAAAAGTCCTCTTTCCCTCTAAATCTCCCGGGAGTGAAGAAGGACAAATCCCAGAGCTTTGTTTTAGCTCAGGCTTTTTTAGTGGAAAGACAGAAAGAGCATTTTCAGCGCCTGAGCTGTGCCCAGGGCAAAGCTGGGCCGGGTGGGCGACGCTGCAGCTTTGCTTTTGTGGCATTCCCAGGTGTCCAGCTCGGGATATTCATTCCAGAGTGGGATCAGCCCTGCCCAGGGCACAGCAGGGACAATCGCCCTGCCCGGGATTGTCCCCCAGGATGGAAGAACCCAGTGGGGAGCCACAGCACAGCCTGGGGCAAAGGAGGCTCCAGGGAGAGCTCAGAGCCCCCTCCAGGGCCTGCAGGGGCTCCAGGAGAGCTGGAGAGGGACTGGGGACAAGGCCTGCAGGGACAGGACACAGGGAATGGCTTGAGATTGGAAAAGGGGAGATTTGGGTGGGATCTTGGGCAGGAATTGTTCCCTGGCAGGGTGGGGAGGGGCTGGGCTGGAATTGCCAGAGCAGCTGTGGCTGTCCCTGGATCCCTGGCAGTGCCCAAGGCCAGGCTGAACATTGGGGCTGGAGCAGCCTGGGACAGTGGGGGTGACCCTGGGACAGTGGGGGTGACCCTGGGGACAGTGGGAGGTGACCCTGGGACAGTGGGGGTGACCCTGGGGACAGTGGGGGTGACCCTGGGGACAGTGGAGGTGACCCTGGGACAGTGGGAGGTGACCCTGGGGACAGTGGGGGTGACCCTGGGACAGTGGGAGGTGACCCTGGGGACAGTGGGAGGTGACCCTGGGACATTGGGAGGTGTCCCTGCCATGGCTGGGGTTGGGGTTGGGATGGGATTTGGGATCCACCCAAACCCTCCTGTGGCTCTGTGACCATGAGGTGGCACCACAGGAGCCACAGCCAGGTCACCCCTGAGTGCCCCGGGGCTGCTTGAGAGAGAAAAGGAATCCAGAGCAAAGCTGTGTCCCCCCAGCCCCAGACAAAACCAGCTCCAAAAACACCCCGGGGCTGCAGGAATTGACACCTTTTGGGGTATTTTTATGCTAAATGATGACCTGAAATAGCCCAGAAGTGCCTCAGCTAACCCTTGATTTATCTGAGCAGCTCCTTAATCCCCTTGGACCTCGGCTCTGCCAACACCTCCCTGGGCACGGCCCTTCTAAACAGGTGCGAACCAGAGCAGAATTGCAAGCAGAAAAGAAAAACACCCAAAAAAATCTAAAATTTGCCTCACCAGGCAAGGCAGGGTTCAGCTTGCACATGTAGGGCCGCTCCTGAAGCAGCCTGGCTGTTTCATCCCTCTCCCAGAACAGAGCCGTGTCTCGTTTTATTAATAAAAGACGTGGCTGTCTCTTTTTTTGAAAACGTTATTAAAAATCCACGGTGAGATTTTCATTGGCAATGAATTCCAGGGCTTAATTATGCACTGTGTTAACAGGCTGGGTGTTTTTACATGTCTGGGAGAGGCCACGTGCTCCCACACTCTCTGAGCAGATTAAATAACCAGACAAATGTATCCCTTTACACCTTTTTAAGGGCTTGATGGAATTTTGGTGGGACGAACATCCGAGATCTTTGAGTCCCACCAAGCACCAGCACCGTGGTCACCGCTGAGCCAAGACCTCATCCGTGGGTTTTGTGAATATTTCAGGCATGGTGATCCCACCACCCAAGGCTGGATCACCCTTTCCATGATGAAATTTTTCCTAAAAAATCCAACTTAAACTTCTGGTTCAACTTGAGGCCGTTCCCTCTCCTCCTGTCCCTGTTCCTGGCAGCACAGCCCGACCCCCCCGGCTGTCCCCTCCTGCCAGGGACTTGTGCAGAGCCAGAAATTCCCCCTGAGCCTCCTTTGCTCCAGCCTGAGCCCCTTCCCAGCTCCCTCAGGAATTCTCCAGCCCCTTCCCAGCTCCCTCAGGAATTCTCCAGCCCCTTCCCAGCTCCCTCAGGAATTCTCCAGCCCCTTCCCAGCTCCCTCAGGAATTCTCCAGCCCTTTCCCAGCTCCCTCAGGAATTCTCCAGCCCCTTCCCAGCTCCCTCAGGAATTCTCCAGCCCCTTCCCAGCTCCCTCAGGAATTCTCCAGCCCCTTCCCAGCTCCCTCAGGAATTCTCCAGCCCCTTTCCCAGCTCCCTCAGGAATTCTCCAGCCCCTTCCCAGCTCCCTCAGGAATTCTCCAGCCCCTTCCCAGCTCCGTTCCCTGCCCTGGCCTCGCTCCAGCCCCTCCAGGTCCTTCCATGAAGATTAAATTTGTCACAGATTTCAGATTTGCTGTTGACGCCACCTGCACATCCCTGGCTCCACAGGGGCCTCCTGCTTTCAATATTCCCAATGCAGAGAGCGGATTTTTATTTTCTGTACCCAGAACAAACCTGAAAATGAACCTGCCCCACCTGGAAAATGCTGTTTATTCACCTCCTTAATTTTGCTTCTGTGGTATAATGATAATGATGATAATAAGAAGAGAAGAAACAAGAAAACAACCAGGAAAAATTAAGGCCATTTTGTTTATCTGCATCAACACGAAATGGCAAACGAGGCAGTTAAAACTTTGGAGTTTAAAATTTGCAGCAGCTTCCAGGATTAAATCAGAACTGGTCACATGGGTTTGAATAAAAAAAAAAAGAAATTAAAAAAAATCTGCCTGGCTCCTTGGCTGGGAGAAGCTGATTTTTGTTCCTCTAAACAACAGCAGTGTGGAGAATAAACAAATATTCTAATTGCTTTCTCTGGCTGCAGAAAGGAGCACAAGGCTGGATTATAACTGAAAACAACAATGAATTCTGGAGATAAATCTCATCAAAAGTAAAATGTTTCAAGAGCTGGGTGCTCCCCTGTTACAAATGTTGACATCACATCCTTTTCCTGATTTTTCCCCTCATTTTTCCTGGGTGATGGCTGTGTTTGTTTAACACCTTCAGGCAAACCCACCCCTTAAATCTCCTCCACCTGAGGATGCTCACAGGGAATTTTAACAGCTCTGCTGCCCCTTTTCTTCAAGACTCAAATATTGAAATTCATTTAAAATCCCTGGGCCTAAATTCCCCCGATCTTTGATTTCCCATCTGGGGCTGGGTTTGAAATCCCTGGGTTTGAAACCTCTCTGGGATATCAAACCTCTGGGGTTTGGAATTTGGTGGGTTTTAAGGTTTTCCAATCCTCTCTGGGCTATCAAACCCTGGGGGATTGGAACTTGGGTGTTCTTTAAGGATTTCCAGCCAGTGGGAGGATGAAATGGGACGGGTTTTGAGGTCCCTCCAACCCAAACCATCCTGTGATTCCATAACTCATCAATATTTGGAGTTAAGGAAACCTTTTCCTCCAAACCCGACCATCTGTGGATGCTCCTCTGCACACTTTAATCGATTTTTGTTTTTCCAAAATTCTCAAAGAAATTGAGAAATCTGAGAATTTGTGAAAGAATTGAGAATCTGCACTTTGCAGAGCACCCTGGAAAAAATTCCAAGAGAGGAACAACACATCCCAAAACACAAAGTATTCCCAAGCAGGCTGCGGGGAAAGGGCAGTCATTGGTTTTCCCAGTGGATTTTCCCAATCCATGCCAGTGATTTTAAGGGATTACGGATGAAGGACAATGAAATATGAGGGATGACATTTGGAAAAGCAGCTTCCTTTTCCCTGCTGGATCTTCTTGGGGATCTTCTGATTGCTTTTGGTTCTTTTGGGATCTGGGCTGTTTTTTCCCGAAGGAAGAAATGCTCCAGCCTGAACACCCCAAATCCTTTTTGTTTGGAAACGGGAAGGTGGAAATATCCCAGCGACAGCTTTGGAAATCCCGGAGGATTTTGAGCTGAAATCCTTCCCTGTGAGGGGCTGAGATTCCCCTGGATCCATGGAGATGTCCAAGGCCAGGCTGGAGCACTCTGGGATAATCCCTGCCCATGGAATCAGGTGGGATTTAAGGCACCTTCCAACCCAAACCATTCCAGGATTCCATGAACCCCAAAATCCCAACCAAAGCCGGGTCCCCTTCCCCAGTGGAAGTCCCCAGGAAAGCAGGGATCTGATCTTGGCTGGGATAGACTTGGAGGCCCTTCCCTGGCTCAGGGCCAGGAACGCTGGGGCTGCAAATGCCAACGGATATTTTGGGATTACCCCGTGGAACTGCTAAGCCGAGCTGCCATAATATCTATCCCTGGTTTAATTCTGCAGAGCCTTCCCATTCCTAAAAGCTGGGATTTGGGGATGCCCAGCAGGAGGTCCAGGCTGGACACGCAGCCAGAGGGATCTCACAGAGGATCTGCTCAGTCCTGAGGAGCAAATTCCTCCGGAATTTTTCTGAATTAATGCTCATTGCAACTCGAAACCCCCTGGGACAGCTTTGCTTCCCAAGCAGCTCAGAGAGGCATGGAGGAGCATCTTGGGAGGAATTCTAAAAATAACCCCTCTGGTTGCCACAGCAAAGAACCCAAACATGCCCAAAAATATTTCAGTGCAAACAGAACCTGGAGTTCACTTTTTTCTTCCCCCTCTCCCAGCACCACGGCCTGCCACGGTTTGGTTTCAGAAACAGAGAATTCAAATTCAAATTTGAATTATTTTCTCCTCGCTGGGCTCCATCCATGCCTTACACCTGGTCTGAGCCTCGTTTCCTCGCAGCTGCCCAGAGCTTCAGTCCATTAAAACAGGAATTTCATAACTCTGAATGCAAAATGCACCAACAACTTCCTAATTTTGTCTCTGTGACCTCAGAGCCCGGGCACCCTCCAAGAGAAGGGATTTTAGGAGCTGCTCTCTGCCATTCACAACCCTCCCCAGCCCTGCTACATTCACAGACACCAACCAAGCCTCTGGGTTCCCTGTGGAGAAGGAATTGAAGGAATTACTCACAAGCCCAGTGAGCAGTTCCTGAGGGGTGGCTGAAATTCCTCCCTCTGAGGGCGGAATTTCGATTCAAGAGTGGTGTGGAGTGATGAGTCCAACTTCCCCCTCCAGAATACCAGGGGAGAGCTGCAGCATCAGGGCATCTCAGGGCCACGTGAGACTGGGGTTTTGCAGCAATTCCTGCCTCCAGGAATTCCTCCCCGGAGCTGCTGCTCCCTCCTGGGCCAGCCCCAGCTGCCACTTGTGCATCCACACCAGGACTTTGCAGTCCAGCTCCACCAGACAAGCCCCCAACCCCTTTTTTTTTTGTCCTCTGCCAAGCCAAACCCATCAAAACCCAGATGGTGAGGGCTGGTTTGGGTTTGGCAGCTCCTGGAGCCGTGAGGTGAAGCTTTGGGAACATCCTGACAGCTGTGGATTCAGCTTTTGAGTCACCCCCTCATTTCTTGCTTTGGGGTCACACCGACAGCTCTGGGATTGGGGACTCAGCTCTGAATGTTTCCCATCGTTCCCCATTTCGGGAACAGCCCCGATGCTGTGGGGTTAAGGACTCTCAAAGTGCTCCCCCGTTTCTCATTTTGGGAAGATCTCCACAGCTGTGGGATGAGGTGCTCATCCGAGATTTTCCCATTGCTACCTCATTTCTCACTCGGGGAACACACCAAGAGCTGTGGGATTAGGAACCCAGTTCTGAGTTTTTTCCCGTTGTTCCCCCATTTCTCGCTCTGGAGGAAGAGGAAGGCTGGAGGTGAATGGGGCCTCCTTCAGCCAGAGCCCAGGGAATTCCAGGATCACCAAGGCTGGATGAGATCGAGGCCAATCGTCAACCCAGCGCCACTAAAGCGTGTCCCCAAGTGCCACAGCCACAGGAGCAACTCTAGGGGGTGCGAAGGTGAAACTCAGAGCTGAGGTGAAGGTCACAGGTCAAGGTCACAGGTGAGGGTCTAAGGTGAGGGTCAGAGCAGAGGTGAAGGTCACAGGTCAAGGTCACAGATGAGGTTCACAGGTGAGGGTCAGAGCAGAAGTGAAGGTCACAAGGGAAGGTCACAGGTCAAGGTCACAGGTGAGGGTCAGAGCAGAGGTGAAGGTCACAGGTCAAGGTCACAGGTCAAGGTCACAGCAGAGGTCAAGGTCAGAAGCAGCCTCAGAGCCACACCCAGCTCCTGGATCACCGCCCTCCTCCCTGCTGGAAGAGGTCTCATCCCCACCCACTCATTTTCCCTGCTCTCCTATCCAGTGAGAAACCCCAATGATCCCAAATCCCAGCACTCCACAGACTCCAAGTGCCAGAAGCCACCAAGCTGCTCAAAAAAATGCGTGTTCTGGGCAAAACTCTGTCCAAGAGAGAAACCCCCCAGGGTTAAACACCAAACAACACCCAAAGGCTCCAAAATCCAGCACCAGAGGCGGCCACGAGGAAATTTTCAGAGCTCTCACACGGAGCTAAGGCCAGTCCAGGAAAAACAGGGTGAGAAATGGTGGCAGGTTTTCATGTGCCACCTGCACGCACCGCCAGGGCCCTGAACATAAACACACAGCCCCTTCCTGGCCGGGGAAGGAACAACCCCGGCTTGTTCTCCCGCGAGCCAGAGCTGCAGCTGCTGGCGGGGCAGACACGTTCGGGGTGGGACCTTCGCTGCCCCTTCCTCCTCCTCCTCTTTCTTTTTACAGTGTTTGTAGATTGATGAATAAGGCATTGATGGTGCCCAAACCTCAGCTATCCACCTTGGAGGGAGAGCTAAAATTAGCGTGGAGTTTATTCCCCGAGCTGTCAGGAGGGAAGACAGCTCATGTGGGATGCTGGAGATCCGGCAGGCAAAACAGCATTCCCAAAAAAATCCACGCCCAGGGCCTGTGCTGTGCCCCGTGAGAGGGTTTGCACACACCCCACATCCCCACTCAGCACAAAAAACTCGGTTATTCCTGGGAAGTCCAGCAGGGTTAAGCACATCCAGGCAGAGAGGAGCAGAGGAAGAAGCAAGGTGAGCAGAGCCTGACTTCGGTTCCCATCCCAGAGCATTTTTGTATCATTTTTGAGGCAGTAAATGCGGAGCTGATGTCTCTTATCATGGAGAGACAGGCAGGGCTGGATAGAGCACGATATTTTACCAGCAAAGAATCGAGGGAAATGGAAAAGAAACTTCATTTTCACTTCAAATAGGATCAGGGAATTCATGGCCAGAGGTGTCCAGCTTGCAGGAGAGAGGGAGGGGTCAGCAAAATCCCAGAGCAAGCGGACAAAGAAAGCAGAACCTCCCGGGCTGGAGAGAAACCAGGTGTGGGTGGGAGTGTCCAGCTGGAGCAGAGCACAGCGAGGGCAGAGCTCAGGGATCTGCAGCTCCCATCTCTGCTCTGGGACAGGGACAGCACCCAGGGAACGGCTGCAGCTGGGCCAGGCCAGGCTCAGGCTGCATTTAGGGAAAGGTTCTTCCCCCAGAGGTGCTGGCACTGCCCAGGCTCCCCAAGGAATGGGCACGGCCCCGAGGCTGCCAGAGCTGCAGGAGCCTTTGGACAGCGCTCCAGGGGTGCCCAGGCTGGGGGTGCTGGGGGGTCTGGGCAGGGCTGGGGTTGGGCAGGGCCATCCCTGTGGATCCCTTCCCACTCTGGATATTCTGTGATCCTGTTTGGGATTGTCTAATCCATCACCTGGAGTTATCTGTGGACAACCTGAGCATCCCTCAGCACCCACCAGCAAAGGCCACCACGCCTGGCACAGCCCCTCCTTCCCCCTCCCAACCTTTGCTTACATTTCATCTCCTCTACTCCGCTTCCAAAGTTTAGTAAATTTTAATCCCAGCACGTCTGGAATCCATCAATTAGATCATAATTCTGAGCCTCGGTGCCAGTCCCTGCACGGAGGGCAGCGAGCGGCTGCAGCCACCCCCGAGGAGCAGGGCTCACACCCCAGGGGCTCCTTCCAAAGCCCTCTGAGTTTTCCCCTCCCTGATTTCCTCACTCCTGTGGATCCACTCACAGCCCTCAGCAACTGAGCCCTGGAAATTCAGGATTTTCCACCAAAACCGATGACCTGGGATCATCCAACCCCTGTGCTCCAACTCCTTTTTTCCCCCTCCCTGTCGTTCCCTCCTCAAATCCTCCTCAGTAAAGGATTTTTATTTTATTCCCTATTGCAAAGAAACCACTCAACTATTTTTGGTCGGTTGGCTTTTTGGGGTGTTTTTTTTTTGTTGGTTTTTTTTTTCCCCAGCAGGAACAAGCTGTGTGAATCCAGGAGAAACGGCGCTATTTTGACAGGCCAGAAGCTTTCATTCCCTGCTGATCTTCCCTCGCTGATTTCCGAGCTGAAACCTCCCCGGAGCATCCCCGCAGCATCCTCGGCCATCCCGGGGGATGTTTCCCCTTTTCCTGCTGCTCGGGGTAATGAATTCTGATCTCAGCAGAGCCTCCCCAGCTCCGTCTGCTGCCGCCCCAGCGGGGCCCGGCTCCAGCGCCGTTGTTTACAAACACGCTAAAGCCAATTTAAACCCCATTTAAACCCCATTGTGTCGCGCTCCAGCTGCCCGAGGAGTTTTTTTTTTTTTTTTACTCGGCTCCTGGCCCCGCACCAAAATTCGGAATGACAGATTGCCAAAAAGGACGGCGAGGGAGGGGGTGTGGGGCTGGCCAGACGACGCAGCAGATGAATTTATTGGATTTATTGTCCCGCTGCCGCCGGGAGCGGAGGGCAGGAGCCAGGGACACGGCGAGGGACACTCGCGAAGGGAAAGGTCGGGGGACAATCAGCTCCGAGCTGCCACCGCTGCCCCCGGGGAGCACAACCTGTCCCCTCCGATTATCGCTCAGCCCCAGGACTGCCCCGACCACCCTCAAGTCCCGCCTAACAAAGCTGCGCCTTGTGGCCGCCCATCCGCAGAGTTTCCACCCTGTGCCACCACATTCGACCTGGGGAAAGACCCCCCAGCCCGTCTGCAGCCTCGGGACGCGCATCCCTATGGATAAAGCTCCAAAGGGGGCAGCAAACAATCCCGTTTTCCACTCCAGGCCCGCGGTCACCTGTCCCACATCAGCCAAGCGATTCCCAGTCCTTAAAACCCACCCAACGCTGGCACCAGCCCCGGAATGGGGTCCCTGAAATGTCCAGGGGCAGATGGTGTCCGTGGCCAGCAGCACAGGGCTCTCCAAGGGCTCCGTGAACAGCACTTTCATCCCCACAAACTCCCCCCGAAGCCGGGCATCTCCTAGAAGGGCAAAACTCCAGCGGCAAACGAGGAAACTTGAAGTTTGCCAGGGGAAAAGGCAGAGCTGCAGGGGAGGTGGGATTTGGGAGCTTCTGGTCATGTCCAAGGGGAGAGACCCAGCAGCAGCTTCTCTCTTGGAATATCTGACGTTTTCAGCTGCTGGATAGAGCCAGGAGGAAAATCACGGCGGTAGGAGCTGCCAGCTCCACCCTCACCCTGCAAACCACGGCTGCAGGGACCAGAAAAGCTCTGCGTGCATGGGATCAAACCAAACCAGAGCCCTCCGTCAGCAGAAACAAAGGGAAAAACCAAGTCTGGACCAGTCCTTACCCCTCAAAACATCTTTCAGCGCTCAGTCACCAATGCCTGCTGCAGGAATTGCAACCCCCTGGGGCTGTGTCACCTCAGAGGGGCACAAAACCCGCAGGAGCCCCAGGGAAAGCGAAGAATCCATCACAAAACCAGGGCTGGGCTCGACCCCAAAGGTCTGAGGACACGGGTTCTGTGGTGCTCACACCCCCAGGACCCCCCGAGAAGGCGCTGGGGCCAGGGCTGAGCTCTTACCTGTGCCAAAGCTGCTACAGGGGCATCCTCTGAGAGCTGGAGGAGACTCAGGGGTTCATAGGAAAACGGTGCCTGGGGTGGGAAAGAAGAGAGATTCGTGAGATCAGGCAGCTTGGAATGTGTGTCATTGTATCACAGACACAGCCTCTCCAAATCTGGGAGTCCTCGCTCCCAAATCTGGGATTGTATTCCTCACTCCCAAATCTGGGATTTCATTCCTCACTCACAAATCTGGGATTTCATTCCTCACTCACAAATCTGGGATTTCATTCCTCACTCCCAAATCTGGGATTTCATTCCTCACTCACAAATCTGGGATTTCATTCCTCACTCCCAAATCTGGGATTTCATTCCTTGCTCCCCTCCACACTTCAGGGATTTTCCCTTCTTGCCCTTTCCCCCCTTATCTCAACCCTTCTCTCACCATTTTATCTTTATCTTTCGGGCATTTTTCCCTGTGCTCTCCTCACTAGCAACCAAATCGTTTTGGGGGAACAGAACTGCAGAGTTTTCTTTGCACGTGGAATTTCCAGAGACACAAAGATGAGGCACGGGAGCCTGGTGGGGTTTCTGCTTCCCCTAAAATCAGATCCCTATTGCAAATTCAACCCTGTCCTGAGCAATTCAGAGCTGGGAAATAAAGCTGAGCCCTGCCCCAGGAACAGTCAAGGATGGTTCATCCACTCCCAACCTCAGTGGGGCTAAACTTTAATAGAGAAGTAAATGGGGAAGGTTATGGGATGGTACCCGGGAAAAATAATGTTCAAAAGGCTGGGGCTGGCTTAGCAAAGATCCCAGAATGGTTTGGGTTAAAGCCAAACCTTAAATCCCACCCCAGCCATGGCAGGGACACCTCCCACTGTCCCGGGCTGCTCCAAACCCCTCCAGCCTGGCCTTGGGCACTGCCAGGATGAGCCAGAACAGGGGAGGAGAGATGGGGAGGGGATGGGGGTGCCTGGAGTCACCCAGGGAAGGGAAGGGAAAGGAGGAAGGGAAACAGCAGAAACACGGGCTGGGGGTGTGCAGGGATAACTCGAGTGGGATTTCTCTGCATCAGCTGGATCTTGCACACCCCGTGGCCGCAGGGGAGGCAGAGCTGTGTCCTGGTGTCCCTCCTGGAGGTGCCAGGCACAGGGGGCTCTGGAGCTGCGTGCCCAGAGCTCCACCCAGAGTGGTTTTCCTGACCCTCATCCCACAGGGGAGCTGGAGCCAGGGGTGCAGCAGCTGGGGTGATGATTTGGGGCGATGGCTTGGGGTGATGATTTGGGGTGATGCTTTGGGGTGATGATTTGGGGTGATGCTTTGGGGTGATTATTTGGGGTGATGATTTGGGGTGATGATTTGGGGTGATACCTTGGGGTGATGCCTTGGGGTGATGCCTTGGGGTGATGTTTTAGGGTGATCCCTTGGGATGATGATTTGGGATGATGCTTTGGGGTGATGCTTTGGGGTGATGATTTGGGATGATGTTTTAGGGTGATACCTTGGGGTGATGATTTGGGGTGATGTTTTAGGGTGATACCTTGGGATGATTATTTGGGGTGATGATTTGGGGTGATACCTTGGGGTGATGTTTTAGGGTGATGTTTTAGGGTGATCCCTTGGGATGATGATTTGGGATGATGCTTTGGGGTGATGCTTTGGGGTGATGATTTGGGATGATGTTTTAGGGTGATACCTTGGGGTGATTATTTGGGGTGATACCTTGGGGTGATGCCTTACTCTGCCGCTTCCCTCTCCCCAGTCCTTCCTTCTCCCGGCCCATCCTTTCTCCCAGCGTGACTCCCCTGCTCCCAGAGCTGCCAACCCTGCCCCAAATCTCAGCTTTTCCTCCCCAAAGCCTGCACTGAGCCGCTGTCCCCTGTCCGCAGCCCCACCCTGCCGGTGGCCAGCACATCCCCGTGCGGGCTCGGGAAGGAAAAGCTGGATCCGGCACAGAGCTGCTCTATTTTACCTCCTTCACTGCTTGGAAAACATTTGGAGGGAGCCAGGCGGGACGTGCGCACATTCCAGCTCCAGAAATAGCTCAGCTCTGCAGAGCTCCAGAGCTCCCTTGGAGCTCCTCAGCCTCTCCCTGCCCGGGAGCAGCCCCAGGATGGCAGAGCAGGGCTCCCAATCCCAGATGGATCCGTGCGGGAAGGGCTCCTCCAAATCCCAGATGGATCCCTGCAGGAAAGGCTCCCGATCCCAGATGGATCCCTGTGGGAAAGGCTCCTCCAGCCTGGGATGGATCCATGCGGAAAAGACTCCCAATCCCAGATGGATCCCTGTGGGAAGGGATCCCAATCCCAGATGGATCCCTGCAGGAAAGGCTCCTCCAGCCTGGGATGGATCCATGCGGGAAGGGCTCCCGATCCCAGATGGATCCCTGTGGGAAAGGCTCCTGATCCCAGATGGATCCCTGTGGGAAAGGCTCCTGATCCCAGATGGATCCCTGTGGGAAAGGCTCCCAATCCCAGATGGATCCCTGTGGGAAGGGATCCCAATCCCAGATGGATCCCTGTGGGAAGGGATCCCAATCCCAGATGGATCCCTGTGGGAAGGGATCCCAATCCCAGATGGATCCCTGCGGGAAAGGCTCCCGATCCCGGGCTGGATGGTTTCAGGAAGGGCCCTGCTCTGGGGGCAGGTGAGCAGGGCTGGGCTCGGTTTCCCTGGGAGCTCCTTTGTGTGAGGTGCCCCCACCAGGGGAGGCGAAGGTTTCGTTTCAGACAAGCAGAGAACTGAGAGGGGTGACCTTAAACCCGGGAAGAGGGAATTCCATCCCTCTGCCTCGGGGGATCATGGAATTACGGGACAACTGAGGCACAGATGGGTTGGGCTGAAAGGGACCTTAAATCCCATCCAGTGCCACCCCAGCCATGGAAGGGACAGCTCCCACTGTCCCAGGGTCACCTCCCACTGTCCCCAGGGTCACCCCCACTGTCCCAGGGTCACCCCCACTGTCCCAGGGTCACCCCCACTGTCCCCAGGGTCACCCCCACTGTCCCCAGGGTCACCCCCACTGTCCCAGGCTGCTCCAGCCCCAATGTCCAGCCTGGCCTTGGGCACTGCCAGGGATCCAGGGACAGCCACAGCTGCTCTGGCAATTCCAGCCCAGCCCCTCCCCACCCTGCCAGGGAACAATTCCTGCCCAAGATCCCACCCAAATCTCCCCTTTTCCAATCTCAAGCCATTCCCTGTGTCCTGTCCCTGCAGGCCTTGTCCCCAGTCCCTCTCCAGCTCTCCTGGAGCCCCTGCAGGCCCTGGAGGGGGCTCTGAGCTCTCCCTGGAGCTTCTCCTCTCCAGCTGAGCACCCCCAGCTCTCCCAGCCTGGCTCCAGAGGGGCTCCAGCCCTGGAGCAGCTCCAGGGGCTCCTCTGGGCTCTCTCCAGGTGCTGCTGATGTTGGATTTCCCAGGGCTGGAGCAGCTCTGCAGGGTGGGAATCACCTGAGCAGGGCAGAGGGGCAGAATCCCCCTCAGGATGGCGATTCAGCACTGAGACCTTTTTGACTCCCCCACGTTTTCCATCATTAACCCACACTTTTTTTGTTTTTGTTTTTTTTCGGCGGGGGGAGCCCCAAGGCAGCCCTTTCCCTCCTGGATTGCAGCCCCAGGGAGGTGCTTTGGATGCCCAGGATCCATCAGAACTCCGGGCTGGTTGTCATGGCAACCCCGCACGTGTGTTTGTGTGTGCCTGGCAAGCAGCCTCCATCCCGGGTTGTCACGGGCAACACGAGCCCGCTCCCAGCCCCAGCGACATCCCCGAGCCCTCCTGGTGGCACCTGGAGATGTCCTGAGATGTCCCCGAGCTCGGCTCCGCGGGATTTTCCCTCCCCTGGCTGCTCCTTTCAGGCTGCCCCGTCCCCTGAGCGCAGCTCGCAGCTCCATCCCGAGCAGATGGCGGCAAGGAAGGGCCAAAAATTCATCTGGAGCCCCTCTCTGGTGGTCAGAGCCCTGCCAGGACCCCCAGGAGCAGCAGATGGCCGAGGCACCAGGGCACAGCTGGGCACTGAGGTGCCCATCAGAAGGTTTGGGGTGCCAGGCTCTGGGATGTGGCGCTGACCCAGGGCAGGGGTTTGAGCCCAAAAATCTGGGTTTGCCTTGAAATGATATAAAAGAAATCACATCCTGGGGATGCTGCAGAGATCAGGCAGCTCTGGCAGTGCCCCCACTGGAATCTCCAGCAGAATGGGGAAGAAAAGGGAAAATAAAGAGGGGAAAAAACGGGGAAAGAGCAATCCCAGATCCAACCACAGAAACTGGAGCAGGGCAGAATCCCGGGAACGCAGCAATGCTGGTACATAAAACTTCAGAGCAACTTTCGGGATGCTCTGGAACCCTGGACAGACAATCAAAGAGATTCAGAGTCATCTCCTCCATCCTTCCACGTGGGTTTTTTGGCCAAATGTCTCGGGGTGATGCTGTGGAACCTCCTCTGCATGGAACACAACCCCAAAACTCCTCCTCTGCCCGTTTAGGGTGAGGTTCCTGCTGAAAGGTGTGGTCAAACCCCGTGTCCAGCAGTGTAGGATTCTGCACTCTGGAAAAACCCATGCCTTTAACAACAAGTTAAAGAAGAAGAAAAAGCTGTGTGTTTTGTTGAAGCCCAAAAAAAGAAAAAGAAGGGGGAAAAAAAATAAAGAAAAAAAAAATAAAAAGGGAAAAAAAAAAGTGTGAGGGAATAAAAACCTGCAAATAATTGACGGGTGGAAACGCCAGATTGAAAAGAAATTTCTGGGGAGTTGTGTTTTGCTAATGAGGCAGGTTGTGGGAAGGAGAATTCAGCCTGAGAATCACAGACTGCCAGAGGGGAGAAGGACACTGAGGTGGAGGGCCAGGATGGGTTCCTTGGCTGGGGGTAAAGCTGATTTCACCTTCCTCTTCCCCCTCTGGAGCCCAGATTTCCAACAGCTCCTTCCCTCAGGGGAAAAAGCTGATTTTTTTTTAAAGCTTTCCTCAGGGAAAAGCTGATTTTTCTCCATTCTCTCATTCCCAAACTCTGTTTTCCTGGGCACAGCAGCAGCTCCTGGCCCTGTGTCCCGAAGGAGCTCAGTGACACCCAGCAGGACACAAATACCCTCTGGAATTCCCTTTTCCAGCGGGAATTCCGTCTGCACTGGCACAGACTGGATCAGCTCAGTCCAACTGGAATAACAATTTTAGCAGCAGAGTCAGAAATGCAAAGTCAGTGCCTCCCCAAAAGTAAAAGTTCCCCTAGAGAACCCTCTCAGCTCTGCACTCCAAATCTCTCATGGCAGAAGTCCTGGATTTTGGGAAGGGGATCTTCACAGCTCCCATGAAAACTCTGAGTCACACACACCCAAAAATCCTCACCTGCACTTGGGGCTCCGGGCTCTGCTCCCTCTGGCTCCCCACACCTGGATTTGGATTTCAGGGAGGCACCAGGGTGGTGCCCTGCTTCCCAAAAACACAAAAACGCATCCAGATGGCTCAATTTAAACCACTTTTCACTGCGTTTTTATGGAAAAAAATGAAAGTTCCTATCCCTGGCAGTGGCCAAGGCCAGGCTGGAATGGGCTTGGAGCAGCCTGGATCATGGAAGGTGTCCCTGCCCACGGCAGGGGTGGCCCTGGGTGGGATTTAAGGTCCCTCCCAGCACAAACCATGGTGCAGTTCTCTGAAAGGAGGAGAAAACTCCACGGCCCCTTAAGGAAGGATGTCAGGAACACCTTCCACGTGTGGCCCTGGGAGTGCCGCGGCTTCCAGCGGCTCCAGAATTGAGCAACGTCTCCCATTGATCTGGAGAGGGAGGCAAACAAAATCCAGGACTCGGACAAACAGGAAAAGGGGAAATTGCACAAGATCCTGGCCCAGCCGGGGCTCCGGGGCTCGGCTTGAAGCTGGCAGAGGGCCCCCAGGATGGGCCAGGAGCTGGGGGAGCTTCTGCTGGCTCCTGCTGCTCCCCACGGGGCTCCTGGGCTTCCCCAGGGATGTGGGAATGAACAAAATGAGTTCTGGAGCCCTGGGAAGTGTCCCTGGAATCATGGAATCATGGAATTGGGATGAACATCCAAGGTCTTTGAGTCCCACCAAGCACCAGCACCGTGGTCACCGCTGAGCCAAGACCTCATCCGTGGGTTTTGTGAATATTTCAGGCATGGTGATCCCACCACCCAAGGCTGGATCACCCTTTCCATGATGAAATTTTTCCTAAAAAATCCAACCTAAACTTCTGGTTCAACTTGAGGCCGTTCCCTCTCCTCCTGTCCCTGTTCCTGGGAGCAGAGCCCGACCCCCCCGGCTGTCCCCTCCTGCCAGGGACTTGTGCAGAGCCAGAAATTCCCCCTGAGCCTCCTTTGCTCCAGCCTGAGCCCCTTCCCAGCTCCCTCAGGAATTCTCCAGCCCCTTCCCAGCTCCCTCAGGAATTCTCCAGCCCCTTCCCAGCTCCCTCAGGAATTCTCCAGCCCCTTCCCAGCTCCCTCAGCAATTCTCCAGCTCCTTCCCAGCTCCCTCAGGAATTCTCCAGCCCCTTCCCAGCTCCCTCAGGAATTCTCCAGCCCCTTCCCAGCTCCCTCAGGAATTCTCCAGCCCCTTCCCAGCTCCCTCAGGAATTCTCCAGCCCCTTCCCAGCTCCCTCAGGAATTCTCCAGCCCCTTCCCAGCTCCCTCAGGAATTCTCCAGCCCTTTCCCAGCTCCATTCCCTGCTCTGGCCTCGCTCCAGCCCCTCAATGTCCCTGTCACGAGGGGACAGCTCCCTGTCCCAGCAGCAGGGCAGGAACATCCCCAAGGAAAATCGTGAATGTTCCTGGTGCTGCAGCCAACGCAGCTCTGTTTGCTTTTCCTAAAATTCATGGGAAGGGAGAGGTGAGCTTTAATTAAAGGCGGTTCGTTTGCAAAGCTGAGAAGTGCCAAGATCGTGGCTGGCCCCAGCACCTTGATTTATCCCGTTATGTTCAAAAACTGGGATTTTCATCCATGAAAAAGTTCTTTTCCTTCCTTTTCTGTAATTTTTCTGTCTCGTTCTGCTCCTGGGTGAAGCAGCCAGGAAATTCAGGCCAGTGCTGTGATATCAGTGAGGTCGAGTCATTATCTACAATACCTTAATGTAACTTTAATATTGTTTCGGTGCAATTACACCGAAATTGTCGGATAATCGAGTTCAAACGGGAATTTTCCTCCTCCTCAGCAGCAGTGCACTGTCCTTAAAAGCACCAAACTCGGCTCTGCTCGGAGCAGAGAGGAATTCGTGGCTGGCAGAGGATGGATGGATGGTCCTTGGATAAATTCAGGATTTTAACCCTTCCACGGCACCGTATTAAAATCTGGTGGGGCTGCTAATTACAAAACCCAGCAATTAACTGCCCAGAGCACAGGTTGTGCCCACAGCCCTTTGTATTTCCCGTTCCCAGCTCCATCCCACCACAATTTCAATTCCTCGGGTGCCAACATTTGCAGAATTTCTCTCTCTGCAGCTTCCAAGTCACATCTGATGGCCCTCAGCATCTGTATGGCTGAATTCAGACCCCTTTCCACTCTGTTTTTATGGGAAAAAAATGACATTTTTATTCCTGGAAGTGCCCAAGGCCAGGCTGGACGGGACGTGGAGCAGCCTGGTACAGTGGCAGGGCTGGAATTTATGGATTAGGGATGGGATTTATGGATTAGGGATTGGATTTATGGATTAGGGATGGGATTTATGGTCCCTCCCGACCCAAATCGGTTTGGGGTTCTCTGAAAGGAGGAGAAAAGCAGCAGCACAAAGTGTTGCCCATCCCTTAGTGCCTCCTGTTCAATTAAAATAATTAAATTATTAATTAATTAAAAATAACTTTTTGAACCTGGGCAAGGAAACCTCAGTGAGGGCAAAGAACTGATAAGAACAGGGATTGCTTCATCTGGAAACCAGGATGGTTTTATTATTATTTTTATCATTATTTTTAAATGATAATTTTAATTCCTTGGTAATGGTCAGTGCAGGCTGGAAATGCCCACACAGAAAATGTGGAGATATTTGAAATATTTGGGTGTTTTCCCCAAGGATTCTGCGGTGTTTTACACACTCTACAATCCCCTCCCCATGTCTCTTCTCATCTCCCTGCGCTCAGGACTCAAACTCTGCGATCTGAGTTCACCCCAGCCGCGATTTTCCTTGTCTTGATGTTGGGCTCAGCCTTTCCCCATCCACCTAAAGCCTCCAATTTGGAAAAAAACCCCAAATTCCTCTGCCGAGAGCGCCGCGGGGCAGGGGATTCAGCAATCCTCCAAACTCCGGGAGTTTTATCGCTGGTATTTATCCCCCTTTCCTGCCTGTCAGGAGCTTTAAACTCGGTTTTAACTCCTTGTTTTAACTCCTCGAGTGCCAGGAACGAGCGGCAGCACCTGGGAAGGCCGGAGCAAGGAGAAAATCTAAATAAACCTGTCAGGGAGAGCCCAATCCATCACCCAAATCTGCACCCAGCACACCCAAACCTTTTCATCCCCCTCTTCTTCCCAGTCTCAGTGCTTGCCAAGGCCCGGGATCTGTAAAGCTGGATAGGCGATATCCCCTTTTCTTTATAAATAATGGTAATGACCCTTCTCAGTGTAAGCCCGGGCTCCTTTTCATGGCAAACAAGGAGAAGAGGAGGAGAAAAGAAGAGGCAGCCTGCCAGGGATCCGAGTGCTTCAGGAGCTGACAAAAGACAAGAGAATTTGGGCCTTTTTTTTTTCTTTTTTATCGTTAATAATAATTTTTTTTTTCTTTTTTTAAAAGAAAGCAGCTTTGCGATGCAGAATTCACAAGTTGTTATGGGAACTGGCAGCGCAGCTGATGCCCCAAAAGCAGCTCTGAGCAGCGTCTGTAGGACCTGGAGGGATAAAAATGCCACCCCAGTGTCTGTAACCTGACAGGATTTCACCTGAATTTGGGTTTAAACCCTCCTGGCAGTGCCCAGGGTGTGCAGCACCAGCCCGGGCACCACAACACCCCCAAAATGTGGGGTCCTGGTGCCGGGGCAGCTTGGAACCCCCTGCCCCGTGTCAGAGCTCACCTTCCTGTGCTCTCAATGTGAATTTTCCTTCATTCCAGCCATGATTTTCCCTGTCTTGATGCTGGGCTCAGCCTTTCCACTTCCACCTAAAGCCTCCAAGTGCCTCCACCAGCAGCAAAACCCAAATTCCTCTGCCGAGAGCGCGGCAGGGCAGGGGAGGGCGCGGTGCCTGCCCCGGGGAGAGGATCCCTCTCTCCGTGCTCGTTTATTTGTGACACCACTTCCATTTCCCCGCACATCTTCCAGGACCTCTGGGCTTGGGAATGACCTGGCTCAGAGCCAGGAGGAGTTTGGGATGCTGGAAGTGAGGGGAAGGTTTTTATCTCTTAGACCTTCCACCTGCTCTTCCCAGCCTCCTTTTGCATGGAGGGGTGGAGAAGGACTGACCCCTTCTGCCCCAAATCCTTCTCTTCCCGATTGTTTCGCTGCTGGACAGGATTTTTGCAGCTCTGCACAGGCACAGGAATGCTGGAAGTGCTCAAAGCCGGGGGTTTTCCAGGAGTGGAGGCAGAAAAATCCTCTGGGATGTGCTCAGAATGGGAAAGTTTAATTTAGGAACACCTCTGTGCCTCTGAGGGGCTGGAGCAAGGCCAGGGCAGGGAACGGAGCTGGGAAGGGGCTGGAGAATTCCTGAGGGAGCTGGGAAGGGGCTGGAGAATTCCTGAGGGAGCTGGGAAGGGGCTGGAGAATTCCTGAGGGAGCTGGGAAGGGGCTGGAGAATTCCTGAGGGAGCTGGGAAGGGGCTGGAGAATTCCTGAGGGAGCTGGGAAGGGGCTCAGGCTGGAGCAAAGGAGGCTCAGGGGGAATTTCTGGCTCTGCACAAGTCCCTGGCAGGAGGGGACAGCCGGGGGGGTCGGGCTCTGCTGCCAGGAACAGGGACAGGAGGAGAGGGAACGGCCTCAGGCTGGGCCAGGGGAGCTCAGGGGGGACAGCAGCAGGAATTTCCCCATGGAAAGGGGATCAGGCCTTGGAAGTGCCCAGGGAGGTTTGGGTGCCCATCCCTGAATTGCCAAAAGCCGAGCGGATGAGGACAGGGCTCAGCGGGAATTCGGTTGAAGGTTGGATTGGAAGATCTTGGAGGTCTCTCCCAACCTCAGTCATTCCATAATTTCACTTTTAAAGGACATTTACACCCTGGTGGCACGGAAGAGTTCCTACTACACCAGTCAGAGCTAAACCTTGGCTTGAGCTGCTGCTCAGACCGGGAAGGAAATCCAGGAGAACTCCTCAGGCACCTCCTGCCCTGCCTTCCAGCCCTTTGCCGAGCTGCTCGTGCCAATCCTCATCTCCCACCTCACCCAGCCGGGGCGTCCTCACCCCTGAGCGGGGCAGGGCCAGCCTGGAGGGGAGCCACAACCCCAACCCACTTCTATTGTGCCCATTTGCATCACCCAGAGCTCTCTCACCGCTTAAATTCGGGGAATAAATCAGAATTTGCCCTCAGTCCCACCACAGCGTCTGTGCCTTCCCTCCTCCTGCCCATCCCATCCCATCCCATCCCATCCCATCCCATCCCATCCCATCCCATCCCATCCCATCCCATCCCATCCCATCCCATCCCATCCCATCCCATCCCATCCCATCCCATCCCATCCCATCCCTATTTTTCCAGCTGTTTTACTTTTCCAGCTGTTTTATTTTTCCAGCTGTTCCATTTTTTTCCAGCTGTCCTTTCTGCCTGTGCCAGGAGAGGGCTCTGGGCCTCCCCTCTGTAACCTCCAGCACTCCAAAAATGACAGGTCTGTCCAAGGAAACATTTCCTGCACCAAAATCCTCCTGGACTGACTCGGACAGGAGACCAAAAACTCGTTTGTGATATTTTCTCCCTGCACTAAAAGACTTTTCCTGCAGTTTGGGGGCAGGACAGAGCCCAGGGTTTGACCATGGGAGCTGCAGTTTGCGTTCACCTCCTGATTTTCTGGGCTCTCCTGCCAAGTGTCTGCGAGCTCTTCCAGAGGCAATAAAAGCTGGGCCTGGCCTGCTCTGCAGAACCACTTCAGGGCCCGAGGAGCTCTGCTCTCAATTCCAGATTCATCCCCAGTGAGAAGGAATTGTCTCAGCTTTTGCCGGGTTTCCTCTTTCTCCGAGCCACCGAGCCCTGCTCCACCTCCAGCGGCAGATCCAGCTCCCTCCCAGAGTCCCAGAATTATGAGCAGACGGAATTTTATCTTCTGAATACAACAACAACAAAAAAAAACTAACAAAAAACCCCAGATATTTTGCTAATTTTTTTTGTTTTTAAATTTGTTGGGTTTTTAAACAATACCAACAAAAATAAATTAAAAAAAACCAATTTTTTAAAAAAAAATTAAATTTTTTGTTTTTAAATTTTAGATTTAATTGCAGAGAAGGAAAGCTAATAGACTAAAGATGCTCCACAAATTAATCCAGTTTTCTATTAAGTTTTATCCAGCATATTATTAAGTTTTATAGGGAAATTAATTGAATCAATAAAAAAAACCCACAGAAGGACTTCTTCATTTTCTACTGGATTCTCTGGAAATTTTTGATCCCTTTTATTGGAAGGTTTCTCAAACAAATAACCATTAAGGGGAATAAAATGCACAAGGTAAGGTGCCAGGTGAGTTTTCCTTTAGTTTCTCAGGAAATGGGATATTTTCCTCAAGAATGATGGAAAGTGAAGCAAGAGGATTTAACCTGGCTGGGTTCTCCTCTCCTGGAGCTGTTTCCCACTCAGTGTCCCAGCTGAGCTCTGCCCTGCCCTTCCACCACCTCAACTCCACCACCAGGAGAACAAAAATCGCTTTTCCTTCTCCTGATGGGGCTGGCAGGTGTCACAAACCTTCTGCAGCTCTCCCATCGCCCTCAAAAACATGGAGAACTTGGAAGAGCCGGGGATAAACCATGAGCTGAGAGGACCTGAGAGGTTCCTGGAGGTTGTGAGCGCTCCTGGGGCCCTCCGGAGCTTCCAGCGGTCACAGCTGGGCTCATCCCAATCCCCCATGGATTCCTGACCTCAAGAACACCCGAGCCAGGTGGTCTGGGGTCCTCCAGATGATCCATGGGTCACAACTGGGCTCATCCCAATCCCCCATGGACTTCTGACTTCAAGGACACCTGAGCCAGGTGGTCTGGGGTCCTCCAGAGGGTCCAGTGGTCACAGCTGGGTTCATCCCTCTTTTCCCTGCTCTTCCATGGATTCCTGACCTCAAGAACACCTGAGCCAGGTGAGTGGGAGGGCCTGGGGTCCTCCAGAGGGTCCAGTGGTCACAACTGGGTTTATCCCAATCCCCCGTGGATTCCTGACCTCAAGGACACCTGAGCCAGGTGAGTGGGAGGACATCCAGATGATCCATGGGTCACAACTGGGCTCATCCCAATCCCCCATGGATTCCTGACCTCAAGGACACCTGAGCCAGGTGGTCTGGGGTCCTCCAGATAATCCATGGGTCACAACTGGGCTCATCCCACTTTTCCCTGCTCTTCCATGGATTCCTGACTTCAAGGACACCCGAGCCAGGTGGGTGGGAGGGCCCTGAGCACCTGCAGCAGCCCCAGCTGCTCTGCAGAGCTGATAAATGTAATTGGATATTGAAGGAAAGAATGGGGAAACACCATAAATTCCATGAGAATTAAAAATGAAGAAGGAGGGTTGTACATTAGAGGGGAATCCTCAGCATCAGGCACTCCAGGAAGTCTGTACCTCTCAAGTAGCTCAGCCAGTGGGGAAAGAGAGAGGGAAATTGGGATAAAAAGGAAGCTGAGTCCTCCAAAAATTGGAGAGACCCCAGGGGAATGCGCCATGGCCTCTCCCTTATTGGAATAAAGTTCCAGGACTCCTCTGTCTCCTTTCTGGACATGAACCTCTGGTGTTTGTGGATTAATTTTCCCGAGGGGACACCTGGAAAAGCGCAGGGAGGGAGCTGAGGCACGGCAGGACACGAGGGGATGTCTGGGAATCACCCATCCAACACCACTTTTATCATTTCCCACAACTCCAGGGTGTTTTTTCATGGATGTAACAGCGAGCGGAAGCAGAGGAAGCTTTGAGATGATCATGATAACATTAATTAAAGTAACTCCAGTCCAGCTCCTGCTCATTTCAACACCTTTAACACCGCCTGAGCCGCCCTGGTTTATTGAGAGAACATTTTTCCCCCCGAGCCCCCTGATTTGCTCTCAATTCCTGTTTTTTTCCCCCAAAATTCTGCCATGTTTGGGTCCCCCAAAATAGGACCCCAATCAATGAATTATTCCAGGCTCATTCCACATCCCTGTGGAATATCCTTGAGCAAGGAATATGGAGACAAGGCTGGAAGAAACCTCTCCCAAATCCCTGGAAAACACCTCTAAAAGCACAAATCCAGCATCCCAAGGAACATCCCAAAACCTTCCTGGTTTATCCAACTGGGCTTGGAATTTAATCAGATTTTTCCCCCCACATTCCTGCCTCGGAACCAAAATAAATCAAGAAATTCATGGGAACAGAATTATTTCTTCTTCTCTTATTCCAGTTGAGCTGAACTTCGCAGCTCAGCAGAGCTGGGGATGAATAAATAAAAGAGGAGGAAGCTCCATTTCCGTGGTGTCACTGGAAACCAATCAAACCCAAATCCTCCAGGCCGGATCCTGCTCCTTTCACCACCTTTAACACCGCCTGAGCCGCCCTGATTTATTGAGGGAGCATTTTTACCCCCAAGGCCCCTGATTTGCTCTCAATTCCTGTTTTTTTCCCCCAAAATTCTGCCATGTCTGGGTCCCCCAAAATAGGACCCCAATCAATGAATTATTCCAGGCTCATTCCACATCAGGAATATGGAGATAGGGCTGGAAGAAACCTCTCCCAAATCCCTGGAAAACACCTCTAAAGCTTAAATCCAGCATCCCAAGGAACATCCCAAAACCCTCCTTGGTTTTATCCAACTGGGCTTGGAATTTAATCAGATTTTTCCCCCACATTCCTGCCTTGGAACCAAAATATATCAAGAAATTCATCGGAACAGAATTATTTCTTCTTCTCTTATTCCAGTTGAGCTGAACTTCGCAGCTCAGCAGAGCTGGGGATGAATAAATAAAAGAGGAGGAAGCTCCATTTCCGTGGTGTCACTGGAAACCAATCAAACCCAAATCCTCCAGGCCGGATCCTGCTCCTTTCACCACCTTTAACACCGCCTGGGCCGCCCTGATTTATTGAGGGAGCATTTTTCTCCCTGGTTTGCTCTCAGTTCCCGGTTTTTTTTCCAGAGGAAAACACCAGGATGGGTGGCAGGAGGCTGAGGAAGGCAGCGCTGCTCAGCAGCCACCCACATGCTCTCCTAATTCATCAGCGCACAAAGCCAGCTCTTTGTCTCGCTCCTGCCATTCATTCCCGGTGAGATATCGCTCCCAGGAATCACAGCCTGCCCGACCGGGGAGGGAGGATAACAAAAAAAAAAAAGAGACAGACAAAACCCATCACACTTAGCGCCATTGTCACAGACAGCTCCTTTTTTTAAAAAAAAAAATCAATGTATAGGTGGCAAAAATATGGCCTGAACACCCTCTCCGGGCAGCTCAGGGTTAATTCTAGCCACAAACAGGGAAAATAAAAATCCCAATTCCCTAGGAACGATGTGGAAGGGATACCCACAGCTCGAGGTTGTTTTAACCTCTGGATCTGCAAATACTTGGCTTTATTTATTTTATTTTAATTTCTTTGCCCGGTTTAATTCCCTGCAGCCCTGAAGGGGTTAATCCCGAGCCATTGTTTTAATTGGCTCAACAATTGGACTCCCGCCACTTCCTCCGGGAGATTATTCCAGGATCTAATGGAAAACAGTGCCAGAAAGTATTTTCCTGCGAGCCCGTGCCAGAGGAAACACTCTGGGAATAGATAAAGGCCCGAGCTCCAGCGGGATCAAATATTGCAATTATTGCCCTGCCTGGCAACTTCCCAACCTGCAGCATCCCGGGAATCACGAGGGATGGGAAAATTCCCTAAAAACCCCACAGATTGGACAAGTGAAAGGGAAAAAATGGGAAATATCAATCGGCGCCCAATGCTCTGTGGTGTCGTATCGCCCAGCAAATGTGAAATTCCCGGTTGCGATCGCTTCTATATCCACTTCTTGGGAATTTTGGGGAATTCTTGGGAATTTTTGGGAATTTTTGTGAATTTTTGTTAATTTTGTGAGCATTTTTTGTGATTTTTTGAGCTTTTCTGAGAATTTTTTGTGATTTTTTGGTGAATTTTTTGTGAATTTTTTGAGGAATTTTTTTGGAATTTTTTGTGAAATTTTTGTGACTTTTTTGTGAATTTTTTATGAGTTTTTTGAGCATTTTTTGTGAATTTTTTGAACTCTTTTGTGAATTTTTTGTGATTTATTTTGTAATTTTTATGTGAATTTTTGGGGAATTTTTTGTGAATTTTTCGGGAATTTTTGTGAATTTTTTTTGAATTTTTGTGAAATTTTTTGTTAATTTTTTGAGCATTTTTTGTGAACTTTTCGGGAATTTTTGTGAAATTTTTGTGACTTTTTTGTTATTTTTTTTTGTTAATTTTTTGAGCATTTTTTGTGAATTTTTGGGGAATTTTTGGGAATTTTTTTTGTGAATTTTTGTGAATTTTTTTAGCATTTTCTCCTCTATGTTTTTAATTTTTAAAAGATGCCTGAGCAGCTGAGATAAATCTCCTGCCTCTTTCTAAAAATTAACAGCAGAGTCAGCCCAAATCCACGCCCGGCCAGGAGGAAAAAATCTCATTCTGTGTTTGTTTTGGACAATTTGTGTTGGTTTTGGACAACGAAACCAACAAAAAACTCTAAAGAAAAAAAAAATAATTAAATGAAATAAAAAATTAATAAATGAATAAATCAATAGATAATTAAATAAACAGAGACTGAAATATCTCTGCACGAGCTGAAGGGGACGAAGCTCCGTCTGCTCGAGCACGTGCTGGTCCCTCACAGCTCCTGTGCTGAGCAAATTCCTCAGAGAAATCCAAATTTTTTGGCCTAAAATTCCCTTGAGCTTTGGTTTTAGCCCCTGGGCGTGGAGGGGGGATGCTCTGAGGAGTGAAAATTCCTTTTTTGAGATGTCATTATTGATATTTGGGATTTTATTTTTAAATTTCAATTTAAATTTAATTCTCTGCTGGTTGATATCGCTGCCAGCTGGGCTGGGAACACACAGATAAATAATCCGTAAATATAATTTTGGTTTGTCACCTGGCATTAAATATGAATATTTTTATATATGTGAATGTAGCTGGGAACTAAACACAAGTGGCACAAGTGACATCACGCAGCAGTGAGACCCAAAATGTGCTGGTAGCCACAGAAAAATGGGGAATTTCTGTCCCCTGTGCACGTGGCTGGGTTATATTTATTGTGTTTGTTTATTGTATTTATTGCTATTTGTTGTATTGATTGCATTTATTGTGATAATTGTATTTATTGCTATTTGTTTTATTGATTGTATTTATTGTGATAATTTTATTTATTACTATTTTTTGTATTGAATGTATTTATTGCTATTTGTTATATTGATTGTATTTATTGTGATAATTGTATTTATTGATATTTGTTGTATTGATTGTATTTAGTGTCTTAATTGTATTTATTACTATTTATTGCTACTTATGGTATTTATTGTGATAATTGTATTTATTGCTATTTGTTGTATTGATTGTATTTATTGCTATTTAATGTATTTATTCTGTGTTGTGCTTTTTGTCTTTATTGTCTTTATTGCTATTTATTGCTATTTATTGCTATTTATTGCTATTTATTGCTATTTAATGTATTTATTCTATGTATTCTATGTGCTTATTGTCTTTATTGCTATGTATTGCTATTTAATGTATTTATTCTGTGTTGTGCTTTTTGTCTTTATTGTCTTTATTGCTATTTATTGCTATTTAATGTATTTATTCTATGTATTCTATGTGCTTATTGTATTTATTGCTATTTATTGCTATTTAATGTATTTATTCTATGTGTTTATTGTATTTATTGTATTTATTGCTATTTATCTATTGTATTTATTGCTATTTAATGCATTTATTCTATGTGTTCTATGTGCTAATTGTATTTATTGCTATTTACTGTATTTATTCTGTGTGTTTATTGTGTTTATTGTATTTATTGCTATTTATCTATTGTATTTATTGTTATTTAATGTATTTATTCTATGTGTTTATTATGTTTATTGTATTTATCGCTATTTATCTATTGCATTTATTGCTATTACCTGGAAATCAGGAGCTTTAGAGTGGGGGCACTGACAAAAAGACTCAGAAAAGGAACCAAAAATGCCAAGTTTGGGATTTCTAGAGGGAAAACTCTCGGGGAAAATGAGGAATTCTGAGGTGATTTTTGATCCCTGCCCTGGCAGATTTGGCAGCTCTCTCATCCAGGTTTTTGGGTGCAGCTCTGGAATTCTCTCCCAGTCCCCTCTCAGCTCCCGCAAGGCCCAATCCCAGTTTTGGGGGGAGAATTCCACAGGTTTTTGCTGGTGCTGGAATCCCAGCGCTCCCTCCCAGCGCCCTCGGCTGCTTCTTGCTGCTTAATTATCGCTCCGTCTCCCACTAATTATTGCTCTGCCCTTGATTAACTTCTCTCCAAGCTGAGTTTTCGCTCAAACACTTCCTCTCCTGAGCTGAGCGAAGGCGCCTCCTCTTTCCTCCCGACCTCAAGGAGCCCCGGAAAGCCGAATAAAACCAACCCCTGGTGAAATTCAGAAATTCAGAGGGGTTTTCCCTGCAGATCTCGTGATTCTGCGCACATTTATTACAACCTGAGGTGTTTTATGTCTATTCCCGGCTCGGGTGATCCACGAAACAGCAGAACAAACCATGTGAGGGTTGGGGTTTGTTTTTTCACAGCCCTGAAATTAAGTTTTTTTTAGGGGGAGTTGTTTCCTGCTAATGCTCCAAAAGAGGGATTTTGTACTTCTGCCTCAATGCCAGATGTAGAATGAATAATTTTATTTAGTGCTATAAACTGAACGTGGGTTGATGGCTGGACTTGGGGAGATTAAAAGTCTTTTCCAACCTCGGTTATTTGTGATTCTACCACCCCCAGAAAGGTCTTCAGCAAACTCAGAGAACTTCAGCAAACTCAAACCCTCAGAGGTGACGGGCTCCGAAAAACCAAGGGAAACCCCAAAATAAAAGTTCTGGGAGCGCTCCATCACCACCCCTGGGTGACACCCACAAACACCGGGGGTAAAAACACCCGGATCAATCACAGGGCCTGGACAGCCGGGAATTTTATCTGTGGGAATTCTGGGTTTGCTCAGCCAGAGCCATTCCCTGCCTGCCAAGGGATGAATTCTCTTGGAAACGCCTCCTTATTTCATGGGAATGTCTCGTGACAGCGCTTGGCGCCTGCTTCAGGGCAGGTTTTTGGGGAAAAACCCAAATCTCTCCTCTTTTTGCACCCCACAGAGCTCCAGCTCCTACCAGCTGCAGCATCCCAGGCACTGAGACAGGGAAAGGATCCCAAAATCCACTGGGATGGACACAGGACACCGCCCACGACTGCTGTGCCCCCCTCGGGAGGGATGGTGCAGCAGCATCCCCTAAAAAATCCCTGGTTTTAGCTCTCCCTGCAATGGGAATCTCATTTTCAGCCAGGCAGCTCAAGTGATATTGCAGAACATTTTACGGAATATTTCACGGAATGTTTTACAGAGTTTGTTTTTTTACGGAATTTTGGGAGGGTCCCACACGGATCATCAGCTCTCAAAGATGAAAACCCCAATTCTGGCATTTCCAGCACCATTGCTGTGCCCAGCTGAGCTCATCCCAGGCCTCTCCAGCGGGAAAATCCCATCCCAGGCTCCTCCAGCAGGGAAATCCCATCCCAGGTGTCTCCAGCAGGAAAATCCCATCCCAGATATCTCCAGATGGAAAATCCCATCCCAGGTGTCTCCAGCAGGAAAATCCCATCCCAGGTGTCTCCAGCAGGAAAATCCCATCCCAGATATCTCCAGCAAGAAAATCCCATCCCATCCCAGGCTCCTCCAACAGGAAAATCCCATCCCAGATGTCTCCAGATGGAAAATCCCATCCCAGATGTCTCCAGATGGAAAATCCCATCCCAGGTGTCTCCAGATGGAAAATCCCATCCCAGGTGTCTCCAACAGGAAAATCCCATCCCAGATGTCTCCAGATGGAAAATCCCATCCCAGGTGTCTCCAGATGGAAAATCCCATCCCAGATGTCTCCAGATGGAAAATCCCATCCCAGGTGTCTCCAGATGGAAAATCCCATCCCATGCAGGGGGTGAAGCCGCCTCCCCTGCAGGGCACAGCCACAACACATCAGGACCCTCAGCTGGCAGCTTTCTGCTTCCCTCCGAAAACCCAAACCCATAAAAAACCCCTAAACTCACAAAAAGCCCCAAATCCACACAAAAACCCCAAATCCACCAAAAAACCCCAAATCCATCCAAAAAAAACCAGCACCAAAAACCGCCTGAGAGCCGGGATACGACTGCCACCTTCCTCACGGGGACAGGAGATGGAAATTCAGCGATTCCACTTCAGTTTTGGGGCCATTTCAGCTCTTTTTGCTCTCCAGAATAGAAATGGAACCGACTTCTCAAGGGTCTCCTGGAAATCGGTGAGAAAATCCCTGCCCTGCTCACCCGGAGCGAGCCAAACCAAGGCTGCCCTGGTCACCTGAGCCAGGACACGGCTCAGGATGGACACGGAGCAGGAGGAGATTTTCACACCGTTTTTACACCATTTTTACTCCATTTTCACACCATTTTCATGTGATTTTTACACAATTTTCACATTATTTTTACACCATTTTCACGTGATTTTCACATGATTTTCACACCATTTTCACACGATTTTCACGTGATTTTTACACAATTTTTACACTATTTTCACACTATTTTTACACCATTTTCATATGATTTTCACATGATTTTCACATGATTTTCATCTGATTTTCACACCATTTTCACACCATCTTCACACCATTTCCACAACATTTTCACACACCTTTCACACAATTTTTACACACCTTTCACACAATTTTTACACACCTTTCACACAATTTTTACACACTTTTCACACCATTTTCACACAATTTTCACATGATTTTTATACAATTTTTTGCACAATTTTCACACCATTTTCACTCCATTTTCACACCATTTTCACACCATCTTCACATGATTTTTATACAATTTTTTATACAATTTTCACACCATTTTCACACAATTTTCGCACAATTTTTGCACCATTTTCACACAATTTTCACTCAATTTTCACACACTTTTCACACCATTTTTTACACAATTTTCACACCGTTCTCGCACAATCTTCACACGATTTTCACACAATTCTGGGAGAGCAGAGGAAGCCAGCCCTGCTATAATTAGAGGTTTTTGACGCCCCCGTGGGCTCGGCCCACGCCTTTCATCACGAGTGGGCGCTCGGCTAAATTTACCTCCTGTGGAAGGGTTTGACTGGAGCTCGGCACAGAAAACCCCACCAGGATGTGGTGAGCGAGGGGGGAAGTTCACGGCTGACATCATTTGGAGGCACAGCTGAAACTCAGATGATTTTGGGGTTTTTTGTTGGTTTTTAGTTTTTCCTGTGTGTGAGATGCTCGTTTGAATAAAATAGAAGAAAAGGAAAAAGAAAAGAAAAGAAAGAAAAGAAAGAAAAGGAAAAAGAAAAGAAAAAAAAAGAAAAGGAAGGTGCGGGAAGGGAAGGTGCGGGAAGGTGCGGGAAGGTGCGGGAAGGTGCGGGAAGGGAAGGGAAGGGAAGGGAAGGGAAGGGAAGGGAAGGGAAGGGAAGGGAAGGGAAGGGAAGGGAAGGGAAGGGAAGGGAAGGGGAAGGGAAGGGAAGGGAAGGGAAGGGAAGGGAAGGGAAGGGAAGGGAAGGGAAGGGAAGGGAAGGGAAGGGAAGGGAAGGGAAGGGAAGGGAAGGGAAGGGAAGGGAAGGGAAGGGAAGGGAAGGGAAGGGAAGGGAAGGGAAGGGAAGGGAAGGGAAGGTGCGGGAAGGGAAGGTGCGGGAAGGGAAGGTGCGGGAAGGTGCGGGAAGGTGCGGGAAGGTGCGGGAAGGTGCGGGAAGGGAAGGGAAGGGAAGGTGCGGGAAGGTGCGGGAAGGTGCGGGAAGGTGCGGGAAGGTGCGGGAAGGTGCGGGAAGGGAAGGGAAGGGAAGGGAAGGGAAGGGAAGGGAAGGGAAGGGAAGGGAAGGGAAGGGAAGGGAAGGGAAGGGAAGGGAAGGGAAGGAAGGAAGGGAAGGGAAGGGAAGGGAAGGGAAGGGAAGGGAAGGGAAGGGAAGGGAAGGGAAGGGAAGGGAAGGGAAGGGAAGGGAAGGGAAGGGAAGGGAAGGGAAGGGAAGGGAAGAGAAGGGAAGGGAAAAAAGAAAAGAAAGATTAAAAAAAAGAATAAAATAAATAAAATTAAAGAGTAAAAAATAAAAATCAAAAATAACAAAAAATAAAAATAATAAAAAATTAAAATAATAAAATAGAATAAAATAAAATAAAATAAAATAAAATAAAATAAAATAAAATAAAATAAAATAAAATAAAATAAAATAAAATAAAATAAAATAAAATAAAGAAGAAAGCAGCATTTTTCAGAAAGAAAAAAACACAGTGGCAGCTCTGGAAGCTGCTGCAGGAGAGATCATCAGACAACAACCTTGGCCTAACTTTTACTGTTTCTGAGTTTATCATTCCATGATTTTCTCATCGCAGTTTTCTGTCCCTGTATGGCCACAGAAAGAACAATTCGACTTGGAAAACCTGTGGCCAACCCTCAGCCATCAAGAGGAAATCCTGCAGCCCCAGACACACAAAATTCAGAAGCCCTGGAGCTCGCAGGGCCTTGGCTTTTTTCATAATTTGATTAAAATCAACGGGATCAGCAGAATTTGTTCATTTTTTTGTTCCCGTTTGATATCTGCCTCGCGGATCTCCCGGGACTCCGGGAAGGGCGATCGCAGATTTCGGCCTTTCCGTCCCCATTCCTGCAAGGCCAGGGAGACAATTCTGGAAAAGCATCACTTGAGCTCAGTTCCACCCCAAAATCTCGGCGCTGGCAGCTGGAGCTGCCCCTCGGAGCTGGTTCTCAGCTTCCCCCAGGAGCCTCCATCACAGACCGCGAATTCCCAGCTCCTTTTCCCCCTGTGACGCTCCGAGGCCTTCCCCACATCCACGCCCCGCAAAGTGTCCCCAGCTGCTCCCCAGCTTTTGTCCTCGACCAAATTCCATCTGGAAATCCCATCCTGTGCTTCCAGCAGCTCCCCTTCCACCTCCTCGCTGCTCAGGGCATCAAACTCACCTCTGCTTTCCGCCCCCAACCCCAGCTGGCACTGCTGGATTTGCTGTTCCAAGGTCAAATCCCTGTCTTCAGGCATGGATGTGAGGAAATCATCCACCAAAAATTCCCTCCTGCTTGGTGAAATCTGCGGATTTCAGAGGCGGAGTTGAGGCCATGACTTAAAAACCAGAGGGAAAAGAGACAGCACAGATGTGGTGCCCTGCCAGTTATTTAGAAATATTTTTCTCAATATATTTTGGTCCTGGGCAGGTTCAAAAACTCAGCTGTATCTCCGGATTAAGTTTTAAGGAAATTAATTAAGGAATTTCCAGTTGTCACCACACTCTGGAGGGATTTGGAGGCAGAACTTAGGGACAAAACCACCAAATTCCCAGTGGGAACCTTTGGAAAGTCTCTGAAACTCTGCAAATCCTCTTCCCACCTTTCCTCGTGAACAAAACAATTTTTCTGTCCTTCCATGAGGTATCCGAGGCCTTTGGGAAGTGTTTGTGCTGTATTTTCCCCCTCTTTGCAAGGGAACACGGAATATTCCCTGCTCCTGACCTGGTCTGGGAGGAGAAGTTGCACAAGGATAAAGAATCCAAGGCCAGGATTTTAAGGCCAAATCAGATGCGAGCAGCAGCACTTGAGGGTTTCAGATTCACCTGGAAGGCACCAACCCCTCTGCATTAATTACCAGCACTTCATCAACTTCACCTCGAGCTACCTGGAAATCCAAGGGCTGGAGGTGCAGGAATATTTGCCGAGGGCTGGGAGGGGCAGGAACGGAGATAAATCCCGGCACCCTCCCAAAATCCTGGGCTGGCAGCGCTGCTGGGCCGGGATGCAGTGGTTGGAATTTTTGGCTCCCCATAAAAGTCTCCAGACTCGGGGCTTTCCAGCCAGCAAAAAGCTCCAGGGCTGCGTCATCCCAAAAAAAAAAAACCGGGATACAGGTGGAAAGGAAGATTTGCAGGGCTTCCATTTGGCAGATAGGCATCAGGCCGTGCCTCATCCAGCCTTTTTCCCTTTTTCTCACAGCGCTGAATTGGAGTCACGGCTCCCAGAAGGAGCAGACGGGGAAGGCTTGGAGCACTCTGCCTTCTAAATAAATACCAGTGTGTTTTATTTAATCTTATTTATTCTGATTTTATTTATTTAATTTTTATTTGTATTTATTTATGTATTATTTTATTAATATAATATAATGTAACATAACATAACATAACATAATATAACATAATATAATATAATATAATATAATATAATATAATATAATATAATATAATATAATATAATATAATATAATATAATATAATATAATATAATATAATATAATATATTTTTAAAATTATAATTATTTTATTGTAATTATATTTATATTATATTTATTTCTATTATAATTTATATTAATATATCTTTAAAATAGAAATAGAATTGAATAGACGTAAATGTGAATATATATTTATATATTTATAATTATTCTTTTTATTTATTTAAATAAATATAAAAATAATAAATTATTTTATTCTTTTATTATTTATTTTTTATTTATTTTATCTCTTATAATTTTTATTTATTTTTATTTATGCTGAATGCAGGGTAATGGGAGTGAGATGTCAGTGGGATGGGGAATTCACCACCCAGCACAACGAATGGAGAAAATCCCACCACAGGCACATCCCCACAGCCTCTGGGTGCTGCCCTTGTGAAATCCAAGGGTTTTTAAGATCCAAAACTCAGGAAATCAGAAAATTTCACCAAAAGCCGGAGCTTCTCAACCCTAAAATTGATTTGTACTTGGAATTCAGAGCAGCCTCTGACACCCCCACCTACACCAAATATCAAAATATTTCATTATTAGCACTAAATATCAAAATATCTCATTATTAAATCATTTCGTTCCTTTCCTGAAGAAGCTGGGCTTTGGAATTTGGGACAACACCGAAGTCCTGGAGGAGCTGCAGGGCTCAGGGGCCTGCTGGGATCATTCCAGCCCTGGAAAATTCCTGGGAATTCTTTTGGGGGGATCTCTCAGCCAGGGTTCTTCTCTCATCCAACCTGCCCAAGCAATTCCAACCCCCCCGGATCTGTTCCCTGATTAGTGCCAAGCAGATAAGAGCTAATTCCAATCAAGGAATTAGGATGGGATCCAAAATAGTCCCTCATTACCTAAAGTGCATTGTGGGAAGGGTTTAGGGCGAAAGTCAAGGAAAAAATGACAAAATTCCCCCGTTAAACACAAAATCCAGGCCCAGGGATTTCTGGAAAAGTTCTCCATGGAGCCACAGCGGGGCTCCAGGAAGGGAGTTCCCACACGGAGTTGTCAGGTGGGAATCTCACCAGAGAACCCGGAGGAAATGGGTTTAAAACAGCAAAAATCAAATATTTATCGGCAGGGTGGGAAGGGAGAGTCCAGATCCTGCTGGAGTGGAGGGAGGGATCAGAGGGAATTTGTTGGGAAAGAAGCAAAACCAGGATGGGATGTCCCTCCCCATCTTCCCACGTGTGACAGCCCCAGGAGCTGATGAGGTTTGGAGAGGATTTTCCCCGGGCAGCAGAGCTTCTCCTGGAGCTGGGAAACAGCAGCTTCTCCAAGGGCTGCTCCCAGGAAAAACGGCATCCAGAGGAGAAAAATCGGGATTGAGCGGTTCTCATGGAAATATCCCAACCTGCAGCACCCCCCGTTGACTTCATCCCTGCTTTGACTCCTACCAAAACAACAGCAGAGTGGCAAAAATGGTGCAACGAAGAGTGAGAAACAGTAATTCTTTCCCTAAGGACAGGAGAGGAGGTGATTTTCCAAGTGAATTCCATGGTGGATCTGGGTCCAAGGGGATCTTTTTTCCCCTGCCCATATGGATCTCAGCTCCACGGAGCAGCTGGGGCTGGCAGATGGATGCCAGGGCCATGCCGGGAGCGTGAGACGGGCACAGGAAAACCTCAGGCTCCAAATGCCCGGAGCTGGAGCCCTGCCTGAGGCTCCAGGACAGCGATTCCTGATGGAATAAACGGAATAAACAACACCAGCGGCACCTGAGTTACACATGGAATGAGGAACTGTGAAAACAGAGAAACAAATGACCCAAAAAATGGACTTTTCAAAGGATTTTTCACATGTAGAAGTATTGGATTGCTATTCCAAGATGCTCCTAATTCAAAGTTTCAAGATTTGGAGTCCTCTAGGAAAAGGTAAAAAATTCCCTTGTCCAAGCATCCCGATTTTTCCCAAAATTCTGCCATGTCTGGGTCCCCCAAAATAGGACCCCAATCAATGAATTATTCCAGGCTCATTCCACATCAGGAATATGGAGACAGGGCTGGAAGAAACCTCTCCCAAATCCCTGGAAAACACCTCTAAAAGCACAAATCCAGCATCCCAAGGAACATCCCAAAACCCTCCTGGTTTATCCAACTGCACTTGGAATTTAATCAGATTTTTCCCCCACATTCCTGCCTCGGAACCAAAATAAATCAAGAAATTCATGGGAACAGAATTATTTCTTCTTCTCTTATTCCAGTTGAGCTGAACTTCGCAGCTCAGCAGAGCTGGGGATGAATAAATAAAAGAGGAGGAAGCTCCATTTCCGTGGTGTCACTGGAAACCAATCAAACCCAAATCCTCCAGGCCGGATCCAAAGAAAACTTTGGATTTTGAGCCATCCCAAAAATCTCCAAACAAACTGAAAATGTTTGGGATGAAATGGAGACGCCTCTTGGCCTGCTGGTTAAAAAATATCTTATTTTTTGAGTCTTTTCCTGCAAAAGTTTTCCTTTCCCAGCGTCTCTGACCAGGAATTCCCTGTTCCTGGGGTAGAGGGAAGCTCGAGGAGCAGCCAAGGGCTGGAATTTCCTGTATGTCCATCCCCAGGAGAGCACAAATCTCCTCCGGGGATCACCCAAGATTCCCGGCAGCTCCGGCCATCCCAGAGCCGCGAGCAGCGAGAATTCCAGGCTTGGAATTGCTCCCAAACATCCCGAGCCGCCAGACTGGGAGGCACTGGGAAGCTGCTGGGAGCGATGGGAGCGTGGGGTGAGGAGGGGAGGGTTGTGCCTCCAGGAATTCCTTATCCCACTGATTTTGCATTTTGATTTTCCTCACGGCTCTGAGCGAACGCCAGGATTCAGAATTCCCGCTAAAATCAATCGGGATTGATTATAAATCAATATAATTTACTGATTTATAAATCAATATGATTTCTTGAATTTATTTACTCGGTCCTGGCTCAGACGGTGACAGGACGGTGAGGAAGGGGACGTTAAATCAGCCTGGCAGGCACAGGGAGGGAGCACAGGACACCTCCTGCTGCCCTTTCCGCTTGGATTTCATTCACGGATCAGGAATAAACCGCACTGCCTCTCCAAACTCCGAGTCAAACATCAGGAGCCTCCAGGAGTGCAACCAAATGATAAAATCCAGCATTGCAGGCCGGCTGAAGGCTTTATTTTCCCTTTAAATTCCTGTTTGGACTTTCCATAGGGAAACAGGAACTTTTATTGGGCTGCCGTGGCACAATTCCAGCCGTATTCCAGAAGCTTCTGAAACGCTGTGGGAATTGTGGGTTGGATGGGGCTGGGAGAAGCCTGGCCCGGGGGAAATGTCCCAGGGATAAAGCAGGGATGGGCTTCGAGGTCCGTCCCAACCCCAAACCATCCCGGGATTGTGGGAACTGTGCCCCGAGGAGGCACCGAGAGTGACGGAGCGGAGGCTCGGCATGGAGAACATTCCCTCACCTTCTCCACATTCCAACCCCGAATTCCAGCAGGAGCAGAACCGTTTGGGACTTTAATTCATTCCCGTCCCTCTGGATGAGCAGAGAGGCGCTGGGGCCGCTCCCCTGGCCCTGCACACCCCGCCTGGGGAGGAAGGGGAGCCGATCCTCCCGCAGAGCTCCTTGGAATGGGAATTTTTCCCTACGGAGCTGCCGAGCGCGCCGGGGGCACCGCGGGAGGTTTCTATTCCCAGCCAGAAAACAGCAATTAAACCCTGACCCCACAGCCTCAATTACAGCCAGGCTGTTTACAACCACTCAAGCCACAATTACCGAGCCTCAAACCCCTTCCAAAATATCCCCTTTTCCCGGGAAAATAACCCAGGCACGTTCCGTTGCTATCCCGGGTCGGTTATTAGAGGCCTTGCTCGATATTTGGGCTGGGCCCCGTCGCCTGACCTGTTCTGGTTTAATTCTCCCTTTCCCTGGATATTTTTGGGATGTTTGGGGGATTTTTTTACGGCACTGCCAGCCTGGCCGGGCACGGATCGCGGTGAGGAACCTCCCCGGACAACCCAAAGTACGGGGGAAAAACGATCTGGGAATAAAAGGAATTCTCCAGCATCACCAGCCTGGGTAAAGCCATTTTTTTTGGTGGCTTGAAGTCAAATTCTGCCCCTCCTGTGAGAACCCAGAGCAGCTGCCAGGGGGATTTTTAGCCCAAATTTACTTTTTTCCCCCCAGAATTCAGCCAGAAAAATCAGGGCAGCCACAGGGAGTTCTGCCCCCTCAAAGTCGCTCACAGGCCCCAAAATGGGTTTAAAAGCTGCATTTTTGTAAAAGCCAAGTGCACAAACACCTGGTCACGATTCCCAGCCATCCACTGGGATGGAACTGGGATTTGCAGGAGGATTTGGTGATGCTGGAGGTTTTTTCCAACATTAATAATTCCATGGGTTTTTTTCCATCCTTAATTATTCCTCTGTTTCACCCTGACAAACCCAGAGCCCTGCGGAGAGCGGGGAACTTCAAACACTTCTGGATTTTCCCATTTTTTAAAAAACTCAGGAAGGTTAACAGGAATGAGCAGGGATTTGGGATTGAACACATTTCCCAACACTGACTCGAAATAAAGCAAATTAACATCTCTGGGCTGCACAATTGGCACCCAAATTTTTCTGATTTTGCCAGGACCTGAAATGCATCGTTCCTGCTAAAAAACATCCCAAATTAATCCCATTTGGCTGCAAAGCTTCCATTAAACCCCAGAATTCCCCCTCTGTGGAAGGCAGGGAGCCAGAGGGATCCACAGGAAATTTCCAGGTGAAATTCCCATGGAAAACAAGGAGCAGGTGAGGCTGGAAACGCCCAGGAGGGAGAGGGTGGAGTGGGACAGGTGGGACAAATCCAAGGATTGGGAGGTTGTGTTTTTTTTCCCTGAAATAACCTCTTTTTTTCCCCAAAAAAAATGCTTTCCGTGCATTGCCTCCCCACCATCCTGGATCTCTGCTCCTTCCTCACAGAAGTTTATCCAGGTATTTATAATTTATATTTTTTTTAATAAGAAATCTCTCTTTGCCGCAGAGTTGGGGGGAGCATCTCACCTGTGCTCACCTTTCCTTGGAATTACACAGAATTCCCTCATCATGGAGCTGCACAAAATCCCCTCCCTGGATTTCTGCTCCTTCCTCACAAAAGTTGACATTTTACACAAATATTTATATTTTTTTTTAATTAAAAACCTCTTTTTGCTGCAGAATTGGGAGGTCAGCTGTGCTCACCTGTCCATGGAATTACACGGGAATTAAAATTCCCTCATCCCAGATTTCTATTCCTTAATTAGGAATGTTGATATTTTATCCAGATATTTATAATTTTTTAAAGAAACCTCTCTTTGCTGCAGAACTGGGATGAAGCATCTGACCCATGCTCACCATCCTTGGGGTCACATCAAATTCCCTAATCCTGGAGCTGCACAGAATTCCCTCCCTGGATCTGCTCCTTCCCCACAGAAATTTAAATTCCCGCACAATTTGTGCCCCACTTGGAAACCAGCAGGCCATCGGCACAATTCCCGTGATTCCCTCAATTAAAGGAATTAAATTCTCGACATTCCCGGGCAAAACTCGGGAACCAAACAGCTTTTAGGGATGCTGGGAGAGGGTTTGGGGTGATTTGCATGGGGCAGGGGGAGGGATTTTATCTCCCTCCTATCCCTGTGTCCTATCAGACACCTCAGAAATTCCAGAGACATTTGAGTGATGATTCCAGATGGTGTAAAAAAGATGGATTAGGGGAAAATCCAGCGGTTTTTAAATAAATTCCTGCTGCCAGGGGCTGCTCCTACGCCCCCTCCACGCTCACACACAAACGCATTCACCGAACTCCCGGGACAAAGCCTCAATGCCAGGGAAAAAGAAAAGCTCCTTTTATTCCCGGAATTCCCATCAATGGCTACTTTATCTGGAAATCGAGGCACATGCTTCCCAAACTTCCAGGGGGAGAGGGAGGAAAAAAATCTTCCTCCTGCGCCATTAACGCTTTTCTGGCCGGGGTGGGGAGCGGGTCTTGCTGGAGCGGAGGGAAAAGGTGGGAAAAAGGAGGGAAAAGAGGGAAAAAAGGGAGGGAAGGCTCCACCCTGAGCTGGTTGGGAAGGAGCCCCTCTGGAGCCAGGCTGGGAGAGCTGGGGGATGCTCACCTGGAGAGGAGAAGGCTCCAGGGAGAGCTCAAAAAGGGCCTGGCCAGTCCTAAAGGGCCCTTTGGTTTTGCCTTTGGGGCTTAAAATTTCCTTCGCAAGATCCCACCCAAATCTCCCCTTTTCCAATCTCAAGCCATTCCCTGTGTCCTGTCCCTGCAGGCCTTGTCCCCAGTCCCTCTCCAGCTCTCCTGGAGCCCCTGCAGGCCCTGGAGGGGGCTCTGAGCTCTCCCTGGAGCTTCTCCTCTCCAGCTGAGCACCCCCAGCTCTCCCAGCTCCAGAACCATGGAATAGTTTGGGTTGGGAAAAGCTCCAAAGACCGCTCAGTCCCACCCAGAGTCACCTTCCGCTATCCCAGCCCCATCCAGCCTGGCCAGGGATGATGGAAACAACCCAGGGTATTAAAATTAAGATTTGGGAGAAGATGCAGCGACCCCAGTTCCTGAGGTATTTTCTCCCTTCAGGACTGAAGCTCTGGTCAATGTTTGGGTTTGGCCGAGGGTTTTTTTGGGTGTTGCAACACCGAGCTGGGTTTCCAGTAAGTGAGGAAATCACTGAGTCACAGCCTGGGCAGGAGCAGCAAAACCCGAGCCCAGTGGCCACTCGAGTGCTGGGTCTGGTCCAGGTAGGCTGAGCTCAGCAGCACCCATGGAACCCTCTGGGCTTGATTTAAGCAGGGCTGGGTGTCCCAAAGGCACCCAAAGGAAAATCTCCACCCAAATCCTTCCTCCCGCAGCTGGGAATGACGCTGGGCGTAGGACAAGGAGCTCTGAGCTGGATCAAACCCCAGTGCTGGGGTCTAAACCTGGTTTTAAGGGGATTTTCAGGCAGTCAGACACAGCAAGGATGCAGGGACACATCACCTGTCCAGGCTGGGATCCTGAGCTCCGTGAGTATCCCACTGGTCCCAGAGCTCTCCAGGAAAATCCCAAAGGCTCCAAACGTGGCGTTTGCTGCGGGTTCAGCACAAGCACACGGAATCCCGGGATTTGCCACACCGTGGATCTGTTCCTGCCTCCTCCACGTGTGCCCAGGGCTCTGGGACTGCCTTTAAACCCCCTAAAAGCCAGATTTAGTCACCAGCACTGGGGTTTAACCCATCCCAAATCTCCTTGTTCCACACCCAGGCATTCCCCAGCTGAAAAATGCAGGTTTCAGCTAAAAGCAAAGTAAAAATTAAGAATAAAAGGAAGTATTGCCTAGGCAGAGTGCAAGTGCTCACCCTCAACCCCAATAATCCCCTTTAAACTGAGCAGGTTTTGTGCTGGAAAAGGCCAGCTCCAAATGGAAAACCAACAGGAGAAATAAAGCCCTGTTCCTGAAGGAATAATGAGCGCAAATCCAACAACAATCCTCATTAATTAAAGCCAGCGCAGCCTCCCCGGAATGACAGACAGATGGAGAAATAACAACAACGAGGGAAGAACAGCAGGAAAAATTGTCAAACACCCGGTGGAAAAGGAGGAAACGGATCCAGGGTTGGTTTTAAGGCAGGGATGGATCGGGATGAGGGGAGGGAGCCCAGCTCCAGCTCGGGCACCGGGCAGAAAACAAAGAGATTCCGGCTCTCGTTTCCATTTCAATTCACACCCCGAATTAACACAGGGCAATTAATGAGCCCGCTGGTTAATTACAGAGAATGAGCACAGGTGGGAGAGGAAACAACCTGGAATGTGAAAATATGGAAAATCAACACCTGGGAAAGGCCAGCAAGGCTCGGAGGGGACATGAAAAGGTGTCCCCGTGTCCCCCCAAAGCCCCAAAGTCTGGGATACAAACAGGACGGGGTTTTCCTGGAGTTTTTCCCCCTGGAATTGCTCATTCCAGGCACAGAAATCATGGAGCGATGGCTTTTGGCTGGTTCCTCTGGCGTGGGACAACCCCAGCGCCTTCCCCACGGAGCCCCAGGAGGTGACAGCTCGTGGTCACTCCTGGGAGCCAGGGCTGTCCTTCCCAGCACAGGGAATGCTATCCCTCCTCTCCCAGCTGAAAATCTGGGATTGGAGCTCTCCCCAGCCTGCTTTGTCTGTTTGGATCAGCTTCAGTAGGAAACAAATCTTCAAACAGCCTTTAAATCTCTCACCCTGTGCCGCGAGGAGGTTCCAGCTGGGGAAGAATTCCAGCTGGAGAAGAATTCCGGCCGCATCCCGCAGCACGGGACAGCCCTGGCGGGCCGGGAATGGCTGGGACAGCTGGAAAATAGGGAGGGAAAGGACGGATGGGCAGCCCTCTTGCTGGGAATTCAGGAGAACTGATTTCATCCCACACTGCCCTGGGCCAGATTTAACAGCAGGAGAGGATGAACAGGGAATGGGAAAAGTGAGCAGGAGGTCAGGTCCATGGCCAGGAAAAACTGGAAAATCAGGAGAAACTTGGAGAATGGAGAAGACTCGAGCCAGAGCTGCCAGCTCTGAGCACTGCAGATTTCATTCACCCCTTCCTGCCTTTTATTTTCACCTCTCGCAGCAGCAGAGGGAGCAAACCTGAACCTTTCTGCAGCTGCCAGAGCTTCGGGATTCCAATTTCTGTCACCGGGAGAGGAGGAAATAAATTGGGATAAAAGAAAAAAAATGAAAGAGAGAAACCAAAACAACCCCAGGGAAACGCAGGGGAAGGAGGGAAGCGTGACAGCCACATCAACAGGCCAGAACACAACAGCCAGCACTTATAAAGCACTAATTATATAAAGCACTAATTAACCCCAGCCTTCCCCAGAATATTCCAACATTTCCCTCCCAACCTGCCTGACTCAGCCAGAATTTGAAGGATAATTCTGAGGCACTCAGGAGAGGGAGGAGGAGAAATGTGAGCCCCTGGGGTTATTGGGGTATCCGAAGGCTGAATGTCCCCCCGGGAAGGTGCTGCTGTCACCAGGGCGGAGGTGAGGTCAGGAAAGGGATATTTTGGGATTTGGGGGTTTATTTCAGCACTCAGGCCACAGGAATACGAACCCAAACACATCAGGTGAAGCGGGGGGAAGAAATAAAAATACAAATTTTATCTGCCAGCAGCTTGAGCTGTGGGAGGGGGGACACAGGAGCAGTTTGGGGGGATTTAGGAGTAAGGAGGAGATGTTTTGTTTTACAGTGAGGGTGCTCAAAGACTGGCACGGGATGCCCCAGACCTGGAAATATCCAAGGAAGAGGTTTTTTTACTGCAAGGGTGGTCAGACATTGGCCAGAGAAGCTGTGGCTGCTCCATTCCTGGAAAAATTCAAGGCCAGGTTGGACAAAGTGGTTTAGGGGTTTACGGGAAGGTGTCCCTGCTCATTAAGAGGGTTGGACTTAATGACTTTTAAAAGGTCCCAGCTCATTGTGACTCCCTCCAAGTGACCTCCAATGCCTGGAGATTTGAAGGAAAAAAAATGGATGAATTCTAAACACACCTTCTCCTTTCCCCTTTTTCCTTTCTCCATTTCCCTTCCCTTTTCCTCTTCCCTTTCCCTCTCCCCTTTTCTTCTTCCTTTTCCTCTCCCCTTTTCCTTTTCCTCTCCCCTTTTCCTTTTCCTCTCCCCTTTTCCTTTTCCTCTCCCCTTTTCCCTTCCCTGTGGGTTTTCTTGGCGCTTGAGGGGTATAAACAGAGGGACAAACCCAAACCTGACCCTAAACCCCTCCCAGGACCCCACTGCCTTGTCCTTCCTCCTGCTCCTCTCCCCCAGCCCAGCCCGGGGTTGTTTTCTTCTCCTCACGCCGTAATTGAGGGGATGCTGAGGGTTTAAACACAGCAGAGGAATTATAAATTCCGAGATCAGAAGGAAAGGAGGCAGGGAAAAAAAGCAGGCTCCGGTTTTTTCCCTCCTCGTGTCAGGTGAGATGAGTCATTTCTGCCACAAGACATCCAAAAGGAGTCTTTTAAGGATGCAGAAAAAAGGGAACACGTGGATGAAAGGCTGTTAAGAGCAGAGGGTTGCAATTAAAAATGTTTCTGTATCACTACCACGGAGCTCTGCTGAAACCACGGGGGATTTTCAGCCCCTCTCACAAATCTAAAATTCTATTTTCGGGATAGAATCGAGCTCCTTAATCGGGAAAACTACCTGGGAAAGCGGCGCAAAACCGTCGGATCCCCGAGCCAGATGGAGCCACTTTTCCCCCCGATCAATCATTGTCTGCTTTTATCCTCAAATGACCCCCAGGAAAAAAAAAAAAAAAATTAAAAAAAAAAATAAAGAAATAAATCCCTGCTGGAAAGCGAGCAGGAATCTCGTGCTCAGCACTCGGCGTTCGCATCCTTCCCCCGGCTCGGGGTTTTTGGAAGGAGCCGCGAACGTTTCCAATGGCAACCGCGAAATGTCCCATCAGAGTCAGCTGTTGATTGTTCTCCCCAGCGCCGAGCTGACAGGATGGTGATGATTGCAGGAATTAAAATCCCCTTATTTCCCTGATTTCCATCCCCGCTCCCCACGGGACCCTGCGGTGACCATCTGGGCAGGGTCTGCAAATCTTTTCTCTCTTTTTTTTTTTAACTGCTTTTTGTTTGTTTTCCAAGGCAGGATGGGGTTTGATTTCAGCCCTCCCGCTCCTGCTTGGAGTTCATTTTTTCCCTCCAGCAGCCCGAGCCCGAATCCTGCCCGAAATTCCAAAAACGGGGAGCAAAGGCAGGGCTGGAAACAGGGAATGGATGGGGAACACAAGGAGGGGTTCCAGAAAATCCCGGGCTGAAGGGGCTCAGAGCAGCCCTGGATTCTGCTCCAGCCCAGGGGCTCATCCCGCAAACATTCCTGCCTGGAAATGGGGGAAATCAGGAGCTGCTGCCAGGAACAGGGACAGGAGGAGAGGGAACGGCCTCAGGCTGGGCCAGGGGAGCTCAGGGGGGACAGCAGCAGGAATTTCCCCATGGAAAGGGGATCAGGCCTTGGAAGTGCCCAGGGAGGTTTGGGTGCCCATCCCTGGAGGTGCCCAAGGAATTCCTGGATGTGGCACTGAGTGTCCTGGGCTGGGGACACGGTGGGGATCGGGACTTGGTGACCTTGCAGGGATTTTCCAGCCTCGGTGATCCTGGAATTGTTTATTTATGGAATTTTTATATTTATGAACTATTTTATATGTTTATACATGTATTATACAGGGTAGATGCATTATACACTGATACATTATTAGTAGTATTATAACATATATATAATTATATAGAATTCATTTTTATATATATTATCTTTTTATATATATACTATATTATATATAACATTATACATTATATATAATATAATATATTAAATATAATATATATCATATATCATATAGCATATATATAATATATAATATATATAATATAATATTAAAACATAATGTATAATATATAATATATAATATATGTGTTATATATATTATATATAATATATCTGTTATATATTATATATAAATATCTATTATATCTAGAATATATTTATAGCAGTATGCTATAAGAAACAAAGTTTTAATATTATATATTGTTTATTATATAATCCAATCAAATGTACTATATAATATAGTATATTTTAAATTTTTTATATAATAATATACTAATATAGAATATATAGTATTGAACATATAATATACCCTATAATTATAAAATATATCATATAAATATATATGTTTATGCTATATTGCATAACTACACAGTATACTATATGCTAGATAATATCTAATATATATTATATATTATATATTATATATTATATATTATATATTATATATTATATATTATATATTATATATTATATATTAATTACATATTACATATTACATATTATATATTATATATTATATATTATATATTATATATTATAATTGAATGTATAATAGAATATATACTATATAATATATATTATATATTATAATATATATTATATATATAATAGATAATATATAAATTTCTATTACAAATATAAATTTATACCTATAAAATACCCCTATTTGTCCATGTTTTACATCTGATCCAGGGCATGAACTGTAAACTAAAAGCCAATTTTACAGCTCCCAACTCGGATTCTCGACTGGATCCCCTTCCCTGGCCATGCCAATCTCCCATTTTTCCCTTCAAACAGCGCTGCAGTGACACTGGAGCCTCCAGGCCTTGTTAATTCCAGCCTGGAATTCCACATCTGGGGAGGATCCAAGGCCGTTCCCTTCCCTGGGATGTTCAGTGACCTCGGGGCAGTTTTGTGTTCACGCTCCCAAAATCCTTCAATCCCATGGACTCAGCCACTCCTGACTCCAAGGGAAAAACCTCCTCCTGCCCTGGCACGGGGCTGGGGAAAAGAAAGGGAGATGGAACAAAAAAAGGAAAAGAATCCAATGGGAAAAGGGTTTATTCCAACAAGAACCTCCTGCAGAACAGCCGGGGGCCGTGGGGAGCTCACGGAATGTTCGGATGGGATTTCCTTGGGGAAGCTGGAAACGGCAAAGCTGATCCTCTGCGGGGACTTTCTGCATTCCTTAGGCCTCCAAAGCCACCAGCTGAGGCCTCTCCAAAAGGCTTCCCCAAGCTCAGGGAAAGAAAATTCCTGACCATTTCCCAGTGACCAGAGCTCTGGCAGGGGTAGAAATATTTTTGCCTCTCTGGCCTGAGAAAACCCAATTCATTTCTTCTTAATTATTATTTAAATTTTATTCTTTTATTTTATTTATATTTATTTATTTATTTATATTGATTTTATTTATTTATTTTTATTTATAGATTTTATGGGGTTTGTTTATTTTATTGATTTTTATTTAATTATTTTATTGGTTTATTGTATTGATTTTATTTATTTATATGTATTGATTTTCTTTATTTGTACTGATTTGATTTATTTATTTATTTGTATTGATTTTCTTTATTTGTACTGATTTTATTTATTTATTTGTATTGATTTTCTTTATTTATTTATTTGTATTGATTTTCTTTATTTCTTTATTTGTACTGATTTTATTTATTTATTTATTTGTATTGATTTTATTTATTTATTTATCTGTATTGATTTTCTTTCTTTCTTTCTTTCTTTCTTTATTTATTTATTTATTTATTTATTTTATTATTTAAATTAAATAAAATTTAAATAAGTTAAATAAATTTAATAAATTAAATCCAGCAGTTGCTGAGCCCAGAAAATTTTGGCATGGGCCGGCAGAATTTTGCTTCCAGAAACTCACCAAAAAAAAAGGAGCAGCGGGGTCACTCGGCCACTGAGCCACTTCCTCCGGCCTCGGTGACCCCTGACGCTGTTTTTGGGTGAATTCATGTGTTTTCAGGGAAGGATTTAATCCTTTTTCCTTCTCCGAGGGGAGATGGCCACTTCAAGATCCAACCCCTGGCCTGAGAAAACCCAATCCAATTAATTTCTCCTTAATTATTATTTAATTTTTTTAAAAGCTAGCCCGTATCCCAGCCCCAAAAATCTCAGTATGAGTCTCAGAATTTTATTTCCAGGGACAAAACCAAAGGAGCAGCGGGGTCACTCAGCCACTGAGCCACTTCATCAGCCCTCGGTGACCTGCCGGAGGTGAGCTGATGATGTTTTGGCTGAATTAATTTGCTTCCAGCGAGGAGTTAATCCTTTTTCCTTTGCCGAGGGGAGACAGCCGCTCTTGTTTTCAGGATAATCCCCAGGCTTCCCCCGGGTTATCAGCGGCACAAAAGCGACGAGAGGCGCTCGGGGATGAAGTGGCCGCGGGAATTTCTGCTTCTCAAGGGTTTCGAGTGTTGGAGTTGCCACAAATCGGGGCTGGGAAGAGCCTGGATTAAAGCCCCGGCCGTGGGTGGGTGAGCGGCGGTGTCTGCCCTACGCAAGGGGATTAAACTCGAGATTAAGGCTCGGGTTCTCCCAAATGATTTCTGCTCCTGGAGGCTCCGGCCGTGACTGGGCGCGGGTTTGTGAGGGCTGGAAAATGAGCCGTTCTCCCGGGTAATTCCGGGCCAGAGCAGGAATTACAGGATTCCAAATGAAAAGCCATTTCTCGGCTGTTAGTCCTGCTTCTGCTACGGCTCCTTTCCCTGCCTAATGAGGCCAATTAACGGGAAAATGCACGGCAGAGCTGCGCTCAGAGGGGTCTGGGAAATGCTCGAGCAGCCCTGAGAGAGCTCCTGTTATTGCCACCAGCCCTGATCCATGTGGGATCCCATCCTGATCCCATCCTGATCCATGTGGGATCCCAACCTGAATCCATCCTGATCCATGTGGGATCCCAACCTGATCCCATCCTGATCCATGTGGGATCCCATCCTGATCCCATCCTGATCCATGTGGGATCCCAACCTGAATCCATCCTGATCCATGTGGGATCCCAACCTGATCCCATCCTGATCCATGTGGGATCCCATCCTGATCCCATCCTGATCCATGTGGGATCCCAACCTGAATCCATCCTGATCCATGTGGGATCCCATCCTGATCCCATCCTGATCCATGTGGGATCCCAACCTGAATCCATCCTGATCCATGTGGGATCCCATCCTGATCCCATCCTGATCCATGTGGGATCCCAACCTGAATCCATCCTGATCCATGTGGGATCCCAACCTGATCCCATCCTGATCCATGTGGGATCCCATCCTGATCCCATCCCTGATCCATGTGGGATCCCATTCTGATCCCATCCTGATCCCAGCCCTGCTCCATGTGGGATCCCAACTTGAATCCATCCGGATCCATGTGGGATCCTGTCCTGATCCCGTCCCTGCTCCATGTGGGATCCCAACCTGAATCCATCCTGGTCTACATGGGATCCCATCCTGATCCGAGCCCTGATCCATGTGGGACCCCACCCTGATCCATGTGGGATCCCACCCTGCTCCCAGAGTGCCCAGCTGAGGAGGTTCAGGACACATTTCCAAGGAAAACCCTTTTCCCAACCTGGGGATCTGTTCCTAAAGCAGATTTTACCTCAGAGCCACAGATTTGCTTTTCCTGCCCCCACCCAGCCCCCAAGAGGGGAGGGATGGGATGGGATGGGATGGGATGGGATGGGATGGGATGGGATGGGATGGGATGGGATGGGATGGGATGGGATGGGATGGGATGGGATACCAGGGATCGGGACAGGGCTGGGACACAGACAGGGACTGGGACAGGGACTGGGACAGGGATTGGAACAGGGCTGGGACAGGGATTGGGACAGGGATCAGGTCAGAGCTGTGACAGGGACAGGGTTGTGACAGAAATGGCCAGAGCTGGCCCCTGCTGCCCCTGGAACACACAGGCTCCTTTTCAGCCCAGGATTTGAAAGGAGCCGGGGGTTGAACCCAGCCCACGCTCGCGGTTCATGGCAAGTTCACTCTGCTGCAGCCCCACGGCTTCACCCAGCTCTGAGAGCATTCCCAAAAAATCCACAGGGATTTCGGGCACAGGCCCCAAACCAGAGGCTCTGAACTGAGAACCGCCCCCAGGACAGGGCATTTCACACCCTGAGCTGAGTCCCCACAGGTGGGGTGAAATCTCTGCCCCCCAGAGATCCCTGGCAGTGCCCAAGGCCAGGCTGGACATTGGGGCTGGAGCAGCCTGGGACAGTGGGAGGTGTCCCTGGGGATAGAACTGGATGAGTTTTGAGGTCCCTTCCCACCCAAACCATTCCCCAATTCCATGGAAGGTGGACACAGACACCTGTGTGTGCATGGAAACGAGTGATTCCATCACCAGCGTTCCCCTCCAGGCGTTCAGAGCAAGAAACAGAACGTGGTAACTCTTCCTTCCCAATTCCCTCCAGCCAGGGGTAAAATCCCGCAGGATCTCCCTGAACAGGACACAGGCAGAGTCATCCCAGCAGCAGGGATCCCATCCCAGCGGCATGGATCCCATCCCAGCCTCAGGGATCCCATCCCAGCCTCAGGGATCACATTCCAGCGGCAGGGATCCCATCCCAGCCTCAGGGATCCCATCCCAGCCTCAGAGATCCCATTCCAGCCTCAGGGATCCCATTCCAGCGGCAGGGATCCCATCCCAGCCTCAGGGATCCCATCCCAGCCTCAGGGATCCCATCCCAGCCCTGTCACTCCGAGCTGCTCTGCCTGAGATTGATCTGAAAGCTGCAAACTCAGCGTTTCCCCAGAATATCCCAACACTGCTTCCCTTAAAGGCCCCATTCCTGGAGGTCTGGGAGAGTTCCAGTTTTCTTTAACAGCACCAGCGCCAAGAAAACTTGACCCTAAATCCTCAAACACCATGAGAGAAAACACCAATGAGTAAATAAATAATCACCCCAAAAACCTCAGACTGCTCCACGCTCAAAACCTCGCGCCTTCTAAAGCTTTTCCCTGAGTTCTGGACTAGGCTTTATGTTTTCCCTTTTTTTTTTTTTTCCTCCTCATCCTAAGCCTGCCAGTTGTTTGGAAACAAGGGTTTGATGTTGGGAAGGGGGTGTTGGGAGGGAAGGGAGCGCTGCTGACACGAGCCGGGGTGAGAAGCGGTGATTCAGAAACGCGAGGCACATGGATGTGATCATTCCCAGCCGGGGGAATTCATCCTCCTGCAGCTTCCCGGGGGCTGAGCAGCCACAACAAGGCTGGGCTGGATTTTGGGAGAGGAAATGAAAGCGAAGAATTGGCTCCCCAAAAAGGCTGAAGGAGCTCCGGCAGCAGCGCCTGTCCTGGCAGGATCCTGAGCCCATTCCCGGGGCTGGGAATTCCCCTCCTGCTGCTGCAGGGATGGCTCGGGAATTCTGGAACCACCCCGGGAAATGTTTGTTCTGGGGGTCACAGCTTCAAAACCTCTTTATTTATCCAAATAAATATCCAAAGCTGCTCGGAGCTCTCCAGGATTCCTGGCTCAGCTCCTGTTAATCCATCATTCCCCATTCCCAGCACTCTCCTGTCCTCACTCCTGCCTTTCCCGATGCCTCCCAAACCCCTTCTCTTTTCCAGCAACAACGCTGCTTTTCCCCAAAACACAACGAATTCCAGAAAAAACAGCCCCGTGCTTCCCAGCACCGGCACAGAAATGATCCAACGGTGCATTAAACAAATATTCCCTGTCCTCTAATGTCCATTAGGGTTTTTGTCGTTACCACATAAATCAAAGGATATTCTTTATTCCAGTTTGTTCTCCACTTAAAAATAAAAAAACAACAAAACCATGCTGTACTCTTTAAGATGATGATTTATTTTTTTTTTTTTCACTGGGGAAAATCAAATTAAAATAAAAAAAAAGCCAATTTTCAGGGAGGTGGGATAAAAAATATCCCCATTCCCATTATCCCGGAGCTGAAGCTCCAGGGTCAGAATGAACAGCAGGAAAATCAGCGGTGTCCGAGGCCAGGTTGGAATCCAACCTGGGGTAGTGGAAGGTGTCCCTGCCCATCCATAAAAAGGGATTTTAAGGACCATTCCAATCCAAAGCATTCCATGATTCTCTGATCTCTCTTTCTCTTGGGATCCCGGTTCACCAAAGAATTTGTGGCGGAAAATCTGCAATTCCGATAATTTCAAATGGGACAAAGTCCCTGAAGTGCTGACCAAGGAACTCCCAGCTGGAAGTTTGGTGTGTTAATTGTTCTTTTTCTTGCATCAGATCCTTTGATTTCTTAACTTTTTATTGGTGTTATCTCCATTTCCTTTAGTCTGTTTTCAAAGCCCTTCAACCACCATCACTAACAAGGAAAATCTAGAAAACAATGAAAAAAAATTCCAAAAACCTCACACAGAACACCTTTGGGTCAGGTCCCAGAAGTTTCAGCTTTATCTTATTTATCCCTCTTAATGATTTCTCATTAAATTCGATCTTCTCTTTCAGAGGTCCTCACAGCTACCAAGAAAATTTCTATTTTCTATTTCTTTTAATGCTACCATTTAAACCAGACAAGAGTTTTGGGTTTGTCTTTCTGTCAGTTCAGGATTTCCAGGTTAAAAAAAAACCCTCCAGGGACTTTTTTTACCTGCTGAACATCCCTCTGTTCCAGTGGGATGGGGGAAAGAATGAGGATAAATAAACTGAGGGAACTGATGATTCCACACCTGTGAGAACCACATCAGTTTGGGCAAACAAGAATTTCCTACAGCAGAGACTTAAATATTAAAAATCTGCCTCTTTTCCCCCCCAGGCTGGGCTGATTCTGAGCCTGAAACCAAGTGATTGTCATTGGGAGGGTGACTGTCACCTCCCTGCCACCGTGCCTTGGCCCCGTGCCCACCTCATTCGATGCTTTGCTAAAAATGAAGCCCCAAGGTGCAGGGCAGAGCTGCACAAATGCAGAGCTGCACAAATGCAGAGCCTGGAGCAGGACAGCAGTGACAAAATCAGTGCTGGGGGACGAGGGGTTTGTGTGCCAGGAGCAGGGGGTGGTGTTGGTGTCACCCTGGTGTCACCTTGGTGTCACTCTCGTGTCACCTGTCCTGGCCATGGGGACAGGAACAGGGAGCTGGGGCTGAGCTGTGCAGAAGGAAAGGAGCAGGGGATGAGGTTGGTGTCACTTTGGTGTCACCTATCCCAGGTGGGGACAGGAACAGGGAGCTCTGAAGAGGCTGTGCAGAAGAAAAGGAGCGGGGGACAGGATTGGTGTCACCCTGGTGTCACCTGTCCTGGCCATGGCCTGGGCCTGTGCAGAAGGAAAGGAGCAGGGGATGGGATTGGTGCCACCTTGGTGTCACCCTGGTGTCACCTGTCCTGGCCATGGGGACAGGAACAGGGAGCTGGGGCTGAGCTGTGCAGAAGGAGCAGGGGAGGGGGTCGGTGTCACTTTGGTGTCACCTGTCCCAGGTGGGGACAGGAACAGGGAGCTGGGGATGGGCAATGCAGAGGAAAGGAGCAGGGGGATGGCGTTGGGGTCACCTTGGTGTCACTCTGGTGTCACCTGTCCCAGGTGGGGACAGGAACAGGGAGCTGAGGATGGGTTGTGCAGAAGGAAAGGAGCAGGGGATGAGGTTGGTGTCACTTTGGTGTCACCTGTCCTGGCCATGGGGACAGGAACAGGGAGCTGGGGCTGAGCTGTGCAGAAGGAAAGCGCTCAGGATTGGTGTCACCCTGGTGTCACCTGTCCTGGCCATGGCCTGGGCCTGTGCAGAAGGAAAGGAGCAGGGGATGGGATTGGTGCCACCTTGGTGTCACCCTGGTGTCACCTGTCTTGGCCATGGGGACAGGAACAGGGAGCTGGGGCTGAGCTGTGCAGAAGGAGCAGGGGGATGAGGTCAGTGTCACTCTGGTGTCACCCTGGTGTCACCTGTCCCAGGTAGGGACAGGAACAGGGAGCTGGGGATGGGCTGTGCAGGAGGAGCAGGGGAGGGGGTCGGTGTCACTTTGGTGTCACCTGTCCCAGGTGGGGACAGGAACAGGGAGCTGGGGATGGGCAATGCAGAGGAAAGGAGCAGGGGGATGGCGTTGGGGTCACCTTGGTGTCACTCTGGTGTCACCTGTCCCAGGTGGGGACAGGAACAGGGAGCTGGGGATGGGTTGTGCAGAAGGAAAGGAGCAGGGGATGAGGTTGGTGTCACTTTGGTGTCACCTGTCCTGGCCATGGGGACAGGAACAGGGAGCTGGGGCTGAGCTGTGCAGAAGGAAAGGAGCGGGGGACAGGATTGGTGTCACCCTGGTGTCACCCTGGTGTCACCTGTCTTGGCCATGGGGACAGGAACAGGGAGCTGGGGCTGAACTGTGCAGAAGGAGCAGGGGATGGGATTGGTGTCACTTTGGTGTCACCTTGGTGTCACCTGTCCCAGGAAGGGACAGGAACAGGGAGCTGGGGCTGAGCTGTGCAGAAGGAAAGGAGCAGGGGATGGGGTCGGTGTCACTTTGGTGTCACCTGTCCCAGGTGGGGACAGGAACAGGGAGCTGGGGATGGGCAGTGCAGAAAAGGAGCAGGGGATGGGATTGGTGTCACTTTGGTGTCACCTTGGTGTCACCTGTCCCAGAGAGACAAAGAGAGCTGTGAAGAGGCAATGCAGAAGGAAAGGAGCAGGGGAGGGGGTCGGTGTCACCTTGGGATAAACAATAAATAAAGAACCTGTCCCAGGAGCAGGGACAGGGACCAGCCCCATCCTGCTCATCCCAGGCTGATCTCCTGGGAGCTGGGAATGAGCACAGCCCCACTCCTGGCACTGAACTTCCAGAGCCGACCAACACCAAACACAAACCACCCCGACACCTCCCAAGGAAAGAATTCAAGCACAGAAGGAATCCGCCAGGATCTTCCTCTGGAGGCAGAAATACCCTTGAATGCAGCCCTGCCAGAGCCAAAGGCAGAGCAACAGGGGCAGCTCTTCATCATCCGCGCTCAGCTCTGCGGCCTCCAACCAGCACCATCTGGAGCTCTCCTGCTGCCGCTGCTCTCGGCAGCTGCAAATCCAGGCAGGAATTCTGCGAGCTGCGGAGCCTCATCCTCACCTGCAGGAGAGCCTGGCAGCGGGCACCACGCCGGGAGCAGGGGGAAGTGTGGACAAATTAATTACCTGCCTGAGGCAAGCTGATATTCCCCTTAACTAGGTCAAATAAACTCCGGCAAATCCTCTGCCTGCCTCTCTCCTTAAAAATAAAATAATAAAAAATCGGGAGCTGCGGGTTTAACGAGCTGAGATTCCGTCCAGGAATGGCTCTGCAGGCTGGGATAGAAGGAGAGGGGAAGGAGACAGAGCTGAGCACGTTGGATGAGTCCTCAGCGCTTCCAGCTGCAGGGAACAGCTCGGGTTAGGAATAAAACCTTGGGATTTTCACCTTTAAGCCACGGGTGGTGCAGTGCCTGAGGCAGCTCCTGTGATCCAGGGGGAGTGTCCCAGCTGGAATCCAAGGGCAGATTCCCTCTGCCTCCATCCCCTGTTACTGCTGGTGATGCCTTATTTATAAATATAAAAATATAAAATTGCAGGTATTAGCTTTGAACAATGCCGTATTCCAATACGGAATATTCCATATTTGCCATATTCCAAGGAAGAATTTGTCCCCACGAAGGGCGTCTACATAAATCCTTAAATAAATGGGATTATAATTTAATCTGCCCAGTTCACACCAAAATATCCAGCCCAGGCAGGCTCCTGGATCCCTCTGGAGCATCAGGCACAGGGCAGCACGAAATCCTCTGCTCCTGGAACCTGGGCACCCTCTAATTAAACAAATCCCATTTTGGGGGTGCAGAAATCCAATAAAATCCCACCAGGGCTGCGCCTCCAGCAACAGGGACAGCAGGAAAGGGGGGGATTCTTTCCCTCTGCCCCACTCAGGTGATTCCCCACCTGCAGAGCTCGGAATTCCAACATCAGCAGCACCTGGAGAGAGCCCAGAGGAGCCCCTGGAGCTGCTCCAGGGCTGGAGCCCCTCTGGAGCCAGGCTGGGAGAGCTGGGGGTGCTCAGCTGGAGAGGAGAAGCTCCAGGGAGAGCTCAGAGCCCCCTCCAGGGCCTGCAGGGGCTCCAGGAGAGCTGGAGAGGGACTGGGGACAAGGCCTGCAGGGACAGGACACAGGGAATGGCTTCCAGTTCCTGGAGCCAACAAAACCTGAGGGCTGCGAGAGCAAACACAGCCCCTCTCCTGGCACTGAACTTCCAGATCCGACCAAAACCAGACAGAAATCGCCCCAACACCTCCAAAAAAATTAGAATCCAAGCAGAGCAAATTGTGCTGTCACGGCCTCCCGAGTCCCACGGTGAAGGGATCCATTTTTCCCTCTGGAATTGCTGCTCCCAGCGGTGCATCCCAGCTACAAATCCCGTTCTCCAGCCCCAGGGAGCCTCTGACACCTCGGTTTCACATCTGCTTTCCCCTCCCGGCCTTTAACCCCTGCGCTCCCCCTGCACCTTTGATCGAGCATCTGGAGAGGGTTAAGGACAATTTACATCCTCTGGGCTCGTTCCAGATGGAGGAGGAGGAAACATCGAGCCACGGGAGAGGATCAGGATCCAAAAATCCCAACGCTGAGCTCTCTTCCCAGTGCTGATCCAGTGGATGGGACACCTTTTCCCTGTGTTTTTATCCTGGAGGTGCCACATCAGGGGCTGTGCACGAGTGGGACTTGAAATGCTCGAGGGTAATTTCAGGTTAAGCCAAAATGGGGTTTTTTAGGTTTTTTCCTGCTAACATCAGGGCAAGGTTCTGATCCCAAACTTCCCCTTTGTTTCGGCTTTTCCAGCACTTTCCCAGCTCCTGCCCTGAGTGTTCGTACTTTGGAGGAGTCCTAATTGATCAGCTCACCGTGATTGATCAGCATAGCTGGAATTTATAGCTCACCTGTAATTTATTAATTCATCTGTAATCAATCAGCTCACCTGTAATTTATTAATTCATCTGTAATCAATCAGCTCACCTGTAATTTATCAATTCATCTGCAATTGTTCAATTAATCTGTAATCTGTTATATCAGCTATAATCTGTTATTTCATCTGTAATTGATCAGGTCACTGTGATTGATCAGTATATCTGGAATTTATAGCTCACCTGTAATTTATCAATTCATCTGTACTCGATCAGCTCACCTGTAATCAATCAGCTCACCTGTAATTTATCAATTCATCTGTAATTGATCAATTCATCTGTAATCTGTTATTTCAGCTGTAATTTATTAATTCATCTGTAATTGATCAGCTCACCTGTAATCAATCAGCTCACCTGTAACTGATCAATTCAGCTGTAATTTATTAATTCATCTGTAATTGATCAGTTTGTCTGTAATCTGTTATTTCAGCTGTAATTTATTAATTCATCTGCAATTGATCAGCTCCCCTGTAATTTATCAATTCAGCTGTAATTGATCAGCTCACCTATAATTTATTAATTCATCTGTAATCTGTCATTTCACCTGTACTTTATTAATTCATCTGTAATCTGTCATTTCACCTGTAATTTATTAATTCATCTGTAATTGATCAGCTCCCCTGTAATTGATCAATTCATCTGTAATTGATCATTTCACCTGTAATTTATTAATTCATCTGTAATTTATTGATTCATCTGTAATTGATCAATTCTTCTGTAATTGATCAATTCTTCTGTAATCTGTTATTTCAGCTGTAATTTATTAATTCACCTGTAATTGATCAGCTCATCTGTGATTTATTAATTCACCTATAATTGATCAGTTCACCTGTAATTGATCAATTCATCTGTAATTGATCAGTTCACCTGTAATTGATCAATTCATCTATAACTGATCAATTCTATCAGCTCACCTTCCACCCTCAACCCCTCCAGCAGAGATTTGGCTCCACGTTTAGCACCAGGTAGGATTAAAAAAAAAGGGGGAAAACACAGGGAAATGAGCGAAGGGAACAGCTGGAATTATCCCGATTCATCCCAGGAGTGTTTTGGGGTCGGGGTGTTTAATTTCTGTCCCCTAAAGGCCACACCTGCCCTTCCCCAGGTTATCCCTGCGGTTTTTCGGGATCAGCTGCCCCCCATCAATCAGCATTGTGATAATCAGCTAATGACAGGCTACAAATAACCCTCTAAGCCGCTTTCCAGGGAAATTCTGCCCGGATTAAAAAGCACATCCGAGTTCCTGGGCAATTACCGAGGCACGGGGGGGATCTGGGGGTTTTCCCTCCATTTCCTTCCCTTGCAGCCGGAGCTTTTCCCCATCCCTGGAAGAGTCCATGAACACAGGGATGGCTTTAGTGGCGATCTCAGAGGGCTTTTCCAACCTTAACAATTCCATGATTCCCGTGGGAACATCAGGACGCCAGGGAAGGAGCGGGGGGCTCGTCCTGAACCCCCTCCCTGCCGGCTCCGGGACATCTCGGCCCCCATCCTGCAGGATCCTGCGGGATCTGCTCCCGCTCCTCCAGCCTGGAGTGCTGCAGGATGATCCTGGAAACACACCCAGGACAATCCTGCAGGACTGCAGGGAGCAGCCACAGCTGCCAGGGCACTGTGGCAACGAAGCCTTTCCCAATTCCCAACTCTTAATTCCTTAATTCCTGTTCATTTCTGGTAGCACGGTACAAATCTTGGAACATTGTCCTTGGAAATCACCAGAATGACCCAATCCCGAGGTTTGGGTTGGGAGGGCAGGGGGAAAAGTCAGGTCAGTGTGAGAGGTTGATGGCTGCACTTCATCCCAAAATCCCTGCTTTTCATCCCAAAATCCCTGCTTTTCATCCCAAAATCCCTGCTTTTCATCCCAAAATCCTTACATGTCATCCCAAAACCGCTGAGTTCCATCCCAAAACCGCTGAGTTCCATCCCAAGGTCCTGGCATTATAGCAGGAAATCCCTGCATTTCATTCCAAAATCACCACGATCCATCCCAAAATCATTTCATCAGGAAATCAGCATATTCCATCTGGAAATCCCTGCATTTCATCAGGAAATCACTGTCCCATCACAAAATCACTGTGATCCACCACAAAAATCTCTGCATTTCATCCCCAAATCCCCACATCTCATCCCAAATTCCGTGTCCCATCCCAAAATCACTGTGCTCCATCAGAAACTCCTTTCATTTCATCCCTAAAACCCCCGGATTTCATCCCCAAACCCCTCCACATCTCATCCAACCCAAGGGACATGAAATCTCATTTATATCCAAACCAAACTCCTGCCTTTAGGGATTCCTGCCCATTTTTCCCTCCCTTCCCAGCACACCAGCCCTGCCAGGTTCCACCTCCTTTTTCCATCCGCTCTCCTTCCTGTCTCCCATTCCAGCACCCATCCCAAAATCCCTGGTGACACCACAGAGATTAACTCAGACCCCACAGACATTCCCAAACCTGCCTGCAAATCCCTCTTTCCCTGGAAAATGTGGATTCCCAGCCCGCCTGAGCTCCCCTCACACCACACCAGCCACCATTTGCTGCTCTTCCCTTTTTTTATTTTTATTTCTTCAACTCTGGGACTCATTTTTTTCCCTTTTTTTTTAATTTTTTTTTTTTTTTGGAACCCTGGGATTCTTCAAAGGGAATTTTCCCCCCTTTGGACACCTGCTGGGTTGAAAGGCTTGGGAAGCCTCTTTAATTCGAACAAGGCCCTGGCTGCAAACAGAACCACTTGAAAGGAAAAGCGCTCAGGAAATATTAATCCCAAAAAAAAAAAAAAAAAGAGGTGGGATCCATGTGTGTTCCTTTGAAAAGTTCTCCTGCCTGGGAGCTCCGACCTTGCCAGAGCCCAGGATGGGTCCCACCCCAGCTCTGGAGAGGCCACAGCTTCGTTTTTATTCCTTTTTACCTTTTCTCACCGTGGTTTAAACTCTAAGAACCACTCAAGATCCAGATTTGTCCGTCCTCTTGGACCAGCTGATTGCACAGCCTGGAAATGCGCCAGGATGGGTTGGATTTGCTGGAATTACAGAGATTTTTGAACAACCTGGATGGTTTTTGAAACATCTAAAGTCAGTTTTGGGTGGAAAAGGACTCAGGAGCAGCCTGGTGCTGTTGGAGATACTGGAGGGACACAAGAATTTACAAAAACTCCTCAGAAATATTTACAAAAACTCCTCAGAAATGTTTGTTTCCAAAAGATGTCTCTAAACCTAAGTGAAAAATATCCACCTCGAAACAGGGCTGCAGCTGGTTGGGCTCACCTGGAAGCGTTTTGAGGTAAAAATGCCAAATCCTGGGGAAATCTGGGATTAGGGCAAGGGCAGTGCCACAAGAGCCAGAGCCTTGGGATCTCAATGATTTGGGATCACAGTGATTTGGGATCTCAATGATTTGGGATCACAATGATTTGGGATCTCAATGATTTGGGATCACAATGACTTGGGATCACAATTATTTGGGGTCTCAATGACTTGGGATCACAATGATTTGGGATCACAATTACTTGGGATCATGATTAATTTCCATTAAAAACCCCACAGATCTCCTCCAAGGCTCTTTTACTGAGGTCAGGCACTACTTGGGGTCAACCCAAGCCAGCCCAGAATTCCGTAGAGGATGGGATTTCCAGGCTGGAAAGCTCCAGGATCTCCCCACTGCCTTTCCCTCCTAAACAACACATCAACATTTCCTAGAAGTTCCAGAATATTTAGGAAGAATTCCTAAATTCCAGTGAGAAATCCCGGCAGAATTCACTCCAGCAATTTCCTCCTGCTCCCCCACTGCCTTCCAGGCTGATCCCTGGGGCTGGCCGGGAGGAACAATGCGGGATTCCTCCCCAGCCAAGGGACAAATCCCACTTTTTCCAGTGCCTCCAGAGCCACAATCCCTCCCTTTGTCAGCGGGAAGCGCCGCATGGCTCCGGCTTCCGACAGCTTTGTGCCGCATCCCGGAGCTCCCGGGGAAAAAGGGTGGGGAGGGGCTGGGCTGGAATTGCCAGAGCAGCTGTGGCTGTCCCTGGATCCCTGGAATGTCCAAGGCCAGGCTGGACATTGGGGCTGGAGCAGCCTGGGACAGTGGGAGGTGTCCCTGCCATGGCTGGGGTGGGATGGGAAGGGATGGGATTTAAGTTCCCTTCCAACCCAAAGCACTCTGGAATTCCGTGGCTTCCTCTGGGATTTCAGCAGAGACGAGGGTGATGTCCCCATGACCCACAGGACACCTCCAAACTCTCCCTTGCACGTGGAGCTTTATTCCCTCTCTTGCTTTGCTTGGAAATTGCAGATTTCTGACTTCCAAGGAGACCCCTGACTGACCTCAGAGATTCCCCCGGGAATTCCGCTCCCGATATGTCAGGGGCGCCGCTGGGAATCCCTGGTATTTGGGCAGGCCTGGATCCAGCAAAGGACAAATCCTCCCAAACCCTCTCCTCTCCTCCCAGCCCCACCTGTCGGACTCGGAGCCAGCTGCTCCTGGAGCTGGGAATTCTGCGGGATTTGTGACTTTTTCCTGCTGGAGAATTTGGGATAAGCAGCAGCCAAATGGCTGCTCCCGGGAGGGCAGCGACAGCAGAGCTCGCGGCTTTTCACCTTTTCCCCATCTGCCGCACGGGGAAGGTGGAAAGGGAGGGAACTTTTCCCTTCCAGCCTCCAAACCCCTCTGGAAAGGGAAAAGTCAGAGGTCACAGCCTGGCATTCCCTGAGGGCTGAGGGTGACGTCCAGGTTTTTTGGGTTTCATTCCTTAAGGAAAAAAAAAAAAAGTGGAAATGCTGAAAATCGTCGCATTTTCTTTTGGAAAAGTGGTGTTTTTATGGTTCATCACACACGTAAAAGTTCTCACAGCAGCTGGCACAGGAAACCCCAAACCAGGGAATTGAAACTCTTGGAAAATCATGGAATAAACTGAGCTGGACCCACAAGGATCATCCAGTGCAATCCTGGCCCTGCTGCAGATGATGAAGGAGAAGTTTCTGCTCCTGCATCCTGCAGGGTGAAGAACACAAGCAAAGAATAACAATTTTAAATTCAGAAACCACTGAAAAAGATAAAAAATCTCCTTGTGGACACACCCTAGCGAGCACTCCCACCATATTCAAGTCAAATTTTTCCAAGGTAATTAAAACATCGGGGTTGCAGCATCACTGGAGGGTTTAAAGGCAGAAAATGCCTTTAAATTGCTCACAAAATCTACAAAAACCATTTCTGTGGGTTCATTCCTCTCCTCGGGGTGGGCTTTACCCCGCACTATTTCATTAACAGGTCTAAATTAATCAACCTGTAATTTATAGACAAGGCAGGGGATTTCAGGGTATTATAACAGCAAAGAATTTCAATTTTATTCACGCCTGCTGCACCTCTAAACCCACCCTGGCTGCGCCCATCTCTTATTTGGTGCTGCATTGGGTAATCTGAACTGAAACTGCAACGTTTAAAGCAGGGAAAATGAAAGTTTTGCTGTTGGATGGGATGGGAGGAGGTTCACAGAGGGCTCCTGATGCTGTGCCCGCAGTTCCAGGCTGCACTAAAAGGACAAAGTGACACTTCAGGGACAATTTTCGTGGAGCAAAGGTGCTCCAGAGTGATAGAAATGCCTTTATAAACCCTTTATAAACTTTATAAAAATCGGCCTCTCCCCCTGCTTCTCCTTTTTAAGGTGTGCAACTTTTCACCAAGTGCTAAAAATAGACCCGGAGCAGGAAAAAGTAAATCGCTCAGAAAAGAAAAATAAAAATAAATCACAACAAGGAAGATGAAAAGAACCCTGAGTCAGCACAGAATCCTGAGGATATTCCCAGATCTGAGGCGGGGGAGCAGGAATTCCTGACCGAAACAGGCTGGATCCTGCAATTCCTCACTCCTCAGGTAACGTCACCTGGCGGCTCTTGGTGCCAAATCCCGGGATCAGCTCGAGCTTGTTGTGGCAATCCCCTCTCCCAAAAAGAGGCAGAGCATAAATTCCAGGTATTTACTGCATTTGTTCTTTAAATGATGCGCTTTGATCTCCGCCCTGATAACGAGGGAGGAACTGAGGCTCGCCTGGAGCTGCCGGCAGCACAGAAAATCGGGAATCGCGTGTATTTGGCATCCCCAAATCCCTGATATTGGATGGACAACGGGATCCTTCAGGCTGGGAGAGGCTCCAGCATCCAGCTCGTGGTCCTGCATTCCCAAACTCTCCAAATTCTTCTCTCATTTTTCCTTTTTTTATTTTAAAAAAAAACCCAATTCTTACACGATGTAATTATTTTCTGAAATGCAACTGGTGGAAAAGAGAAGGAGCTCAGCTCAACTTTTGACTCCAGCAGGATTTAAAGGGAGCAGATTAAAAAGAGAGACTTTTTCCATGGGCAGAGGGTGACAGGACAAGGGGGACAGTGTAAAATTAAACGAGGAGGGATTCAGGTGGGATCTTGGGCAGGAATTGTTCCCTGGGAAGGTGGGAAGGGCTGGGATGGAATTCCCAGAGCAGCTGGGGCTGTTCCTGGATCCCTGGAAGTCCCCAAGGCCGGGCTGGAGCAGCCTGGGACAGTGGGAATATCCCTGGGTGGGATTCCAGATCCCTCCCAACCCAAATCTTTCCGTGATTCCACAATTCCTGCAGCAGCAGCAAGGAGGGCACCGAGGGGACAAACCCCTGCAGAGACCCCAGGATCAGCTGGGACAGGAGCATTTCCAAGGTTTTCTGCAGGATTTGAGCTCCTGGATGTCAGAGCTCAGGGGCCAGAAGGGATCTCACTGTTATTCCTGAGGCAAACAAGGAAAAGCAGCAGCAAATCCCAAATTTAATTATCGACTCTGCACATTCCCCTGTGCCCTCAGCTGCCACAGGGAAGGTTTGCAGCTCTCCTGGGGGTGAGCAAAGGCCTGAGCAGAGCTCCCCAGAGCAGCAGCCCCCACTCCCACCCATCCCGGAGGGAAATCCGTGAGGATTCCTCACCCATCCGTGAGGAAATTCCAAATATAAAATAAGGAATGGCCACGCGTCATCAATTAGCAGCTCCCGCTCTGTGTTTAATGATTTATGACAGGCACGGCTTGGTCCTCGCAGCCAGGGCTGAGGAGGCAAAGCCCACACAGCTCTCAGCTGAAATTCGGGAGCCAACGTGCTGAGAAAACTCCAGAATTAAGATTCTGATTAAAGATTTCCCTAAGGAAAAGCATTCCTCGTTCTCCAAACAATATCCCAGCAGCTGCGGGGACTCCGTGCCCCAGGATTCTCCCACTCCAGTCCCTGCTCTGCGCTCCCCGGGGCTCTGAAATCGTCAAGAATTGTTTTATTTAATGTGGGTTTGAGGATTTTTGCTGCAGATTTGCCAAATCCCAGACTCAGCTCTGGCATTATCCATTCCCAGGGATGAGGTGATGGGAACCTCAACCTCCTCCGGATCAGGGAATTGCTCCTCTCTCCTCTCTGCTCCTCACATTTATCCTCACTTGAATTCATCTCCCTGACCTGAGAATCCGGAATTTTTGTCCAACAGCAGCTGAGATTCCCCAGGAATTCTCCTCCCATCCCCACCCTCCCTTCCCCTCATGTCCTGGCTGATTTTCTCCTCAGGGAATTCCTCAAAATCCTCGATACCAACAGAGAGGGCTCCACCCACAGCTGGTTTTGGGGGCTCCTCTCCCAGGTTTTCCTCATCCCCAATTCCCCACGAGCCACTCTCTGCTCTCCTGGCTGGGAATTCCTCCATGTGCCAGCACCCAACGCTTCCAGGGATCTCCCAAATTCCGAGAAATCCGCTGGAAAATCACCTCTGAGCAATGAGCTGCGTTTATTCCATCTTTGATTATGCCATGAATTAATGATCCGATGGATCCGCCAAGAGTTTTCACCTGAGCGGGGCTGGCCCTTGGTTGGCTCTGCATATATAGATAATTATATTAATTAAAATTATATTTTAACTCATTGTAGTCAGGGGTTTGTTCGTCTTCATCCCTGGGGGAAGGAAAACCGGATTTTAAATTTATTCTTTTTTAAAAGCTTCTGAACATCAACAGATTGTGAGTAGTCAGAGGATATAAATATTAATATATAATATATAATATATAACATATAACATATAACATATAACATATAACATATAACATATAACATATAATATATAATATATAATATAAAATGTATTATATATGATATATGATATACCATATACCATATATAATAACATAAAATATAAAATATAAAATATAAAATATAAAATAAATAGATAATATAATATATATAATATATATAATATATATTTTTATTTTCTCTCATATATATAATATTTTACATAATATCTATTATTTTTATATATATAAAGATATATTTATATAAATATATAAATCTATATTAGATATATATAATATAAATATATAATTATAATAATATAATATTATATTATTATATATTGTATTATTATATATATTATAATACATAATATTATAATATTATCTATTATGTAAAGATATATTTATATAAATATATAAATAAATAAATATATATTATATATAATATAAATTTATAATTATAGTATTATAAAAATATTATAATATTTAATATATGATATAAATATAAATATATATTATATATTATATAATATAAATATATATTATATATATAAAAATATATATAAGATATATTTATATAAATATATAAATATCCCCACCTGGTCTAAACACACCTTTCAGCCACAACCATGGGAACCTCCCTGTCACTCCCTCTTAACCACCAATATCTCTAAAAACACAGAATTTTTTGGATGTTCCAGCAAGAACATTCAAAATTGTTGTGTTTTCCTTTGATCCTGTCTCCTACTTTGCAGGGGGAAAAAAATATGTATTTTTTATTCTTTGTATAAATATATATATATATATATATATATGTATATATATATCATTCTGCTCTGGTGGGTCATCTCATGAGAAAAAAATGGGAAATGATGCAGAAAAACACTTAGAGACATGAAATAACCAAAAGAAAAGGTTTTTTTTTTTTACTATTTAAATTTTTGAGGTGCTATTCTCCGCTAGCAAACTCTGTCCCGAAGGGAAAAGCTGGGAGTTCAGTGAGGTGCCGGGAATCTGGCTGAATTTTCAGGAATAAGCAGCAATATTTGACATGGGAGGATGTCCCAGCAGAGATGGAAAAGCAGGGGGAGGTTATGAGAAAAACGCTCTGAAAATCCAAGTTTGAAAAGGAACACTTTTAATAAAAATCCACATTAAAAGTGGATTTATGAGTATGGATGAAAAAACCCTTTTACTCGGAATTTTCAGTTTTCAGGGAATTGGGCTGTTTTTTACTTTTACTGTTCTCTAGGAAATGTTCTGACCAAACCCACGGGATCTTATTTCTCCTTTTCCATCTTCTTCCATCCTTCCTCACAATCCTATTTTTTGGTACTTTGTGATCCTTTCCTGTTTTGGGGTGTTTTTTTCCCTTTTTTCCCCATTCTGGCTCCTTGTTCCAGTTTTATTTTAAGGGAGGAACTTTCCCGGGAGCTCTGCTGCAGCATCAGCGCTTTCCCGTGGAAATTTGGAGCAAAGCTGGCAGCAGGAGTTGGAAGAGAGGAGGGGATGGATCCTCCTGGGACATGGGATGGTGTTCCCAGGGCCAGGGGATCAATCCCATCCCAAATTCCAGCAGGAATTCCCAGGGGATCCATCCCATCCTGAATTCCAGCAGGAATTCCCAGGGGATCAATCCCATCCTGAATTCCAGCAGGAATTCCCAGGGGATCAATCCCATCCCAGATTCCAGCAGGAATTCCCAGGGGATCAATCCCATCCCGAATTCCAACAGGAATTCCCAGGGGATCAATCCCATCCCAGATTCCAGCAGCAGGGAAGTGCCTGAGCTCCTTTTCCCAGCTGAGGAATTCCAAGTGGAAATTTTCCCTGATGGTTTTTCCTTTCAGCTTTGGGGGATTTTGTCTCCTGGAGAAAACATTCCAGGGGCTGCTCCATCAGCTCCCAGGAAATGCCTCTGTGGGAACAACTCGACTCTCCAGGTGAGTGAAACTGCTCCTGATTTAATTCAGGAATAAACCAAACTCTTCAAACCTCCGAGCCTGAATTAATCCCAATTTTCCATCTCCAAAGAAATGGAAGGATCAGATCCCACATGGACACTGGGAGGATGTGGAGTGAGGAGCAGGCAGAAACCCCCTCAGAGTCCGGACTCCTTCCCCCGTATATTCCCATTTTTAACGAGGTTTAATTAAGCCACCACACTGAAGTTGGGATTTTCAAAGCTCTGAGAGTGATTTAGGAGAATCCAGACTGCACAGGGCAGCCCAGGCACTGAAAATCCTCACCAGGTGGAACAAAATCCAACATTTTCCTGCAAATCAGCTGTGGATTTATCCCAAATAACCCAAAGTGTCCAGGAATTACAAATGATCCCGAGCTGAGCATGAGGGCAGGGTTAAGGTCACAAATTCAGGTTTTCCTGCCATGTTTACAGTAAAATAAACATCCAAAATGTAAAAAAAATCCCCAAAATTCCCAGATTTTGTCTCCCAGCCAGGAGTGGTTGGGCAGAGTCACCCAGTGGTGACACCAAAATCACCCAAATCAAATAATCAACCAAATCTGGCCAAATTCTCCCCTAAAGCTGCAGATCTGTTTAAGGTATTTAAGTTAATCTAAGTCTTTATATTGGCACAAGCTGTTTAAAATGATCTCAGGCTTTTGCTGGGTTTAAGCTGCTTATGCAGCTTTAAGGGTTTTAAAAGGGTTTAGCCTGGGAAAAACCCATTTCCCAAAAAGCAGAGTGGGGTTGTTGGGTGGGAGCTTGGCTCTGCCATTTCATCAGGTTTGGAATGGGGAAACCATCCAGGAGCCAAATATTTGACTGAAAGTCAGAGTTAGTCAGGGTCAAGGTACAAATACTGAGTTTAGAGAGGATTTGGGCTGGTCTAAGTGGGAGAGGGGTGGCAGGAGAGAGGTAAAACACCAAGAGCTCATTGCAAAAAGAAAGGAATCCTATAAAAAAAACAACTGAAAAACTTAATCCAACAATTCCACCTCGTTAAGAAAAAGATGGCAAAATTCCAGTACATAAACCCAAGAAATTCCAAATAAATCCCATCCCAGAGTCCAGCAGGAATTCCCAGAGGTACAAATCCCAAAAGAAATTCTGCTTTCCTCTCCTCCTTCCCATTTTTTGATCCCCAAAACACAGCATCACTTCTTGTCCATTTTTTAAGGATTCCAGCCCAAATTTGGGATCTGAAATCCAAGGGGGTGCTGGAAAAGCTCAAACCAGACCCCAGTAACAAAAGAGGCACTGCTTGGAACAAAACTTCCCTGTTCCAGGGGGTCCTGGAACAGAAAAGGGCCGGGAAGGCTCTTCCAGGATGGAATTCTCCCCACTCAGGTGGATTTTTTGCCAGGACCATTCATGCTTCCAACCTCCCACCCTGCTGAGCTGCAGGGGTCAGAGATCCAAGAGAATTTTGATTTTTTTTCAGCCCTTCCTGGCAGTTCCAAACATCCCCCAAAACTCCGGGGCACATTTTCCCAGGATTTCTGTGCTCTGGGTCCTGCTCCAGCTCTGTGGGATGCAGAAAGGGGGATCTGACACTGGAAGGGAGGTTTGGAGTCCCCATCCCTGGAGGTGTCCAAGGAGCACCTGGATGTGGCTCTGGGCTGGTGACAGGTGGGGATTGATGGTCCTGGGGGGCTTTTCCAACCTCAGTGATCCCAAAATTGTTGGGACTGGACTCCTAATGCAGGGGCAGAGTCACCGCCCTGGGGAGCCTGAATTCCCATCCCAAAACTCTGGGAAATCAGGGAAACGTTCCTGGCTGTGTGTGAGCCTTTTATCACCAATTAATTCCTTTTAGCTCCTCAGAACACCGACATTTCCAGCTTCCCTGGGGAAGGGATGGTCCCATCCCTCCCTCCTTGAACTTCCATCCCTTCCTCCCTGAATTTCCATCCCAAAACACTGGAAAATCAGGGAAAGGCTCCTGGCTGAGGGTTCACCTTTTATGAACACATTTAATTCTCTTTAGCCTTTGTGGCACTGCAGTTCCCAATTTCCCTGGGGAAGAGACGGTCCCATCCTTCCCTCCCTAAAACTCCATCCCTCCCTTCCTCAATTTCCATCCCAAAACACTGGAAAATCAGGGAAACGCTCCTGGATGAAGGCGACACCTTTTACCAACACATTTAATCCCCTTTCGCCCTTAGACCACTGAGATTTCCAATTTCCCTGGGGAAAGGAAGGTCCCAATCCCTCCCTCCCTCCCACCCTGCAGCAAACGGATGCAAACTGGGACAAAGAACCTTTTTTCCCCCTTTTTTTGGGCACTCAGCACAGGCAGAGCCCCGCTCTGCTCTCATTTACACAAAGATAAAGGCAGCGCATCTGGCCGTGAGGCAGAAGTCTTTAATTACACGCCGAGCTTATCTTAAATATCTATTTATTGCCACGAGATTGCAGCTTCGCCCGATCAACAGCCTGCAGACAAAGGGAGGTTGTGATTGCACATTCAACCTCCAGCTCTTATTCCCACTCTGGAATGCTGCACTTCGCAACTTTCTGGGATATTCGCATCCTCTCCCACCTCCTTCACCTTTGCTCCCAGCTACTGAGGGCATTTTGGGGTTTTTCAGCCAGGAAAGATGGTCCATAATGAACATTTTTATGCTATTTTTATGATAAAATGAAGATTTGAGTCAAGGCTGGGCTCCTGCAGGCAGCACAAGGCCCTGAGCGGCTTCTCCAGAGCAAAATCCAAATGGATTGGGGAAAAAAATGGATAAACACGAACTGAAATAGCAACAGGAGCAACCTGTTATGGGCAGGGAGCTGGGAAATCACCCTTGGAATTTTCAGTTTTGTTCAGAACAGGCCTTAAAGTGCACTCAGATCCCAAAATAAAGCTCGGGATAACATGGATATGGGATGACTGCAACTTCCTTGGGTTCCTCCTGATCTAGATATTATCCTAAGATTTGGAAAATCTTCCCACACAATCCCCACAGAACTGCCATTTGCAGGCCTGGGGTCACACAAACCCCACACAAACCCCACACAAATGATATTTTCTGCTCTAGACCCACACAAACTCCATACAAACCCCACAAGAACCCCACACAAGTGGCATTTGAGGCCTTGGCCCCACACAAACCCCACAGAACTGGCATTTGCAGCCTTGGCCCCACAAAAATCCCCATACAAACCCCACAGAAATTACATTTGCAGCCCTGGGGTCATGCAAACCCCACACAAACCCCACAGAAATGTAATTTACAGCACTGGCCCCACACAAACCCCACAGAACTGGCACTTGCAGCCCTGGCCCCACAAAACCCCCACACAAACCCCACAGAAATGACATTTCCAGGCCTGGGTTCACACAAACCCCACACAAACCCCACACAAATGATATTTTCTGCTCTAGACCCATACAAACCCCACATGAACCCCTCACAAATGGTATTTCCTGCTCTAGACTCACACAAACCCCACAGAAATGTCATTTACAGCCCTGGCCCCATGCAAACCCCACACAAACCCCACAGAACTGGCATTTACAGCCCTGGCCTCACACAAACCCCACAGAAATGTCATTTACAGCCCTGGCCCCACACAAACCCCACAGAAATGTCATTTACAGCCCTGGCCCCACACAAACCCCACAGAAATGACATTTACAGCCCTGGCCCCACACAAACCCCACACAAGACCCACACAAACCCCACAGAAATTACATTTACAGCCCTGGCCCCACACAAACCCCACACAAACCCCACAGAAATGACATTTACAGCCCTGGCCCTACACAAACCCCACACAAACCCCACACAAACCCCACAGAAATGGCATTTACAGCCCTGGCCCCACACAAACCCCACAGAACTGGCATTTACAGCCCTGGCCCCACAAAAATCCCCACACAAACCCCACACAAACCCCACAGAAATGGCATTTACAGCCTTGGCCCCACACAAACCCCACAGAAATTACATTTACAGCCCTGGCCCCACACAAACCCCACACAAACCCCACAGAAATTACATTTACAGCCCTGGCCCCACACAAGCCCCACACAAACCCCACAGAAATGTCATTTACAGCCCTGGCCCCACACAAACCCCACAGAAATGGCATTTGCAGCCCTGGCCCCATACAAACCCCACAGAAATGTCATTTACAGCCCTGGCCCCACACAAACCCCACAGAAATGGCATTTACAGCCTTGGCCCCACACAAACCCCACAGAAATGTCATTTACAGCCCTGGCCCCACAAAAATCCCCACACAAACCCCACACAAACCCCACAGAAATGGCATTTACAGCCCTGGCCCTACACAAACCCCACACAAACCCCACACAAACCCCACAGAAATGGCATTTACAGCCCTGGCCCCACACAAACCCCACACAAACCCCACACAAACCCCACAGAAATGGCATTTACAGCCCTGGCCCCACACAAACCCCACAGAAATGTAATTTACAGCACTGGCCCCACACAAGCCCCACACAAACCCCACAGAAATGTCATTTACAGCCCTGGCCCCACACAAACCCCACAGAAATGGCATTTGCAGCCCTGGCCCCACACAAACCCCACAGAAATGTCATTTACAGCCCTGGCCCCACACAAACCCCACAGAAATGGCATTTACAGCCTTGGCCCCACACAAACCCCACACAAACCCCACAGAAATGGCATTTGCAGCTCTAGGGTCACACAAACCCCACAGAAATGGCATTTGCAGCCCTGGCCCCACACAAACCCCACACAAACCCCACACAAACCCCACAGAAATTACATTTACAGCCCTGGCCCCACACAAACCCCACACAAACCCCACAGAAATTACATTTACAGCCCTGGCCCTACACAAACCCCACACAAACCCCACACAAACCCCACAGAAATGGCATTTACAGCCTTGGCCCCACACAAACCCCACAGAAATTACATTTACAGCCCTGGCCCCACACAAACCCCACACAAACCCCACAGAAATTACATTTACAGCCCTGGCCCTACACAAACCCCACACAAACCCCACAGAAATGTCATTTACAGCCCTGGCCCCACACAAACCCCACAGAAATGGCATTTGCAGCCCTGGCCCCACACAAACCCCACACAAACCCCACAGAAATGGCATTTGCAGCTCTAGGGTCACACAAACCCCACAGAAATGTCATTTACAGCCCTGGCCCCACACAAACCCCACACAAACCCCACAGAAATGACATTTACAGCCCTGGCCCTACACAAACCCCACACAAACCCCACACAAACCCCACAGAACTGGCATTTACAGCCCTGGCCCCACAAAAATCCCCACACAAACCCCACACAAACCCCACAGAAATGGCATTTACAGCCCTGGCCCCACACAAACCCCACAGAAATTACATTTACAGCCCTGGCCCCACACAAGCCCCACACAAACCCCACAGAAATGACATTTACAGCCCTGGCCCCACACAAACCCCACACAAACCCCACAGAAATGTCATTTACAGCCCTGGCCCCACACAAACCCCACAGAAATGGCATTTGCAGCCCTGGCCCCACACAAACCCCACACAAACCCCACAGAAATGGCATTTGCAGCTCTAGGGTCACACAAACCCCACAGAAATGTCATTTACAGCCCTGGCCCCACAAAAATCCACACACAAACCCCACACAAACCCCACAGAAATGGCATTTGCAGCCCTGGCCCCACACAAACCCCACAGAAATGGCATTTGCAGCCCTGGCCCCACACAAACCCCACACAGACTCCGCACCAGGGCACTTGCTGAGGTGTCCAGGAGGAACAGCCAAGGGACATTTTTGCCCCAAAGGAAAACCCAGAAATAAATCCCACGTCCTTCTCCTCACCTGTGGATGGGGGAACAAAAATCATTCCCGTTCTGCAATTTAGGAACAAAACTTCCAATAGGATTTTTGAGTTCAGGTCCTCCTGACTTCCCAAAGCCAAATTAATTCCCACTGATGGATCCAGCATAATTAGGAGTGAAATAATCTCATTTTTGTGCCAGCTGAGAAGCACTTTTTTCTCTCAGCATCAACCAAAAGAGGCTCAGCACCTCAAAAACCCCACTTTATTTGGCTACAGCAGCAATATCTTTATAATTATCTGATTTTTTTGTTTAAATCTGCAGTTCTTGCTCTCCTGCTACCCTGTGCCCCTCAGAGCCCATTTGGCCTGACCCCTAAATATTTCCCTTCTCTCCCCTTCACTTGCCAGGTACCAGATTTTTGGTTTTTTCCCTGCACAGAATTCCTCTCCAATTAACTAATCCAAGTTATAATCAATCAAATATCACCGTGTGGTTTTGGGGACATTCCTGCTGCACAGGAGAATTCCCTTCTTGCCCCAAATTCCCTGCAGCAAGGAGGATGATTTTTTTTTTAATTTTTTTTTTTTTTTCAGGAAAAATCTGACCAAACTGCTTTGGAACAGCCCTTCAACAAAACAAAACAAGTTGTTTGTCTCGGCAATTTGCACTCTCCCATGAAATTCCCTATGATGCCAGAAGTACAGGAAACAAAAAAAAAAAATTTCTAAATATGAGCCCAAGCTACCAAAACTGAGGTGAAATAAATATCCCTGCAAATACAAGGACTCTGAACAGCAACACAGAGGCAGGGAAAGGACAAGAGAGATGAGGGATGAGGATAAATTTATTTTCATGGACTAAAACACAGAGGGGGATCAGCTGGGGAGGACTGGAAATGCCTTTGGAAGTCGGGGGGATGGATGGGGGTTACAGGGATTGGGATGGTGCAGCTGAGCCTTTCCCAATAATCTGCTCTTTTGTGCACAAAATTCCATCTAAAATCCAGTTTTGGTTATTTCAGACGTCCTGGACCTTTTGTTTTCCAATCCATCCACCAGGAACAAATCCATCCAGGAGCACCCACTGGGACTATAAAATATGCTGTAGCTCTCCAGGCAGCTAAAAAAGCAGGAGAGAAGTTTTGGTTGGATCCGAGGTGCTTTTCCAAGGCCCCTGAGCTCATCCCTGACATCACCACGAGCTTTTCTCATCCCTCCTTTACTCAGTGCTCAATTTTTGGCTCGCTGATCCCAGAGCAGCCCTGGTTACATCAGGATTTGCTCACTGCTGGTTCCTGCAGCCCCCAAATCCCAGCCCTGAGTCAGCAGCAGCCCTGGCCCTTTCCCCCAGGGAGGCAGGAGACAATCCATGGGCATCTCCTCCCCTGGATTTTATTGTCCCGGCTCCTTCCCAAGGTCCCACAGGAGCAGCCAGGGGGGCAGAGAGAAGCCAGGGAGAGACAGATTGTGCAGATGGGCCCAGGAGGGACCAGGCTCCCACTGCATCCCAAAATTCCAGCAGCAAAAGGAAAATCAGCCCTGCCAGGTGCAGGCCTCCCATTCCCAGAGCTTTTGTGTAGTTTTATCCCGACTTGCTGCATTCCTGCATCCAGGGACAGGCTGAATTCCAACTGGAAAATCTGGGCTGCTCCAGGACTGGGAAATCCACTGGAAGCATCCCATGGGATCCTCCTCTCCCTGCTGGGGTCAGGGCCTCGTGGGACACAGCTGCACATCCAGGACAGCAATTCCCAGAGCTCCCTGGGGATGCCAGCAGCATCCCAGAGCCCCCTGAGAGCCCAAACCGTCCCAGCCTGGTAAAATGATCCCATTTTTCAATTCCAGGTGTGACATTCCTCCTGCAACAGCCCCGATCCCCCCGAGCACCCACAGCCCTGGGATTTCTCAAACCCCATTTGGCTCCACAGCATTTTCCAGAGCCTGCCCAGCAAGTAATGATCTAAAATAAAAAAAAAAACCAACCCCAAAACCCCAGCGAGCGCTGCTGTCTGCAGTTGGGGCTTAGAGTCAGAACTTATTATTTGTATTTTCAATCTGCCAGGGACTCCCACTGCGAGCTCGGCCAGGAGGCTCCCCCTCCCTCCCTCCTCCCCGTTTCCCACACAGGAGGAAAAGTAAAGACGCAGAAAGGTTAAAAAGGAACAAAAAAGGCCACGTTGGTCCCCCCCCTCCACAGCACCGAGAGCAAATCCCTGACTTAGGGAGCTGCGACGTTCCCATTCTTGGCGTGAAAAAGTTTCAGAGCTTTTTAAAGAGCTAAAAGGAGAGATGTGGCCTGTGGATCCTGATAGCCGTGCCACAGGAAGGGCAGGAATGTGGTGAAAATGGGTAAAAATGGGTCAGGAATAGGGGTAAAAATGGGTCAGGAATAGGGGTAAAAATGGGTCAGGAATAGGGGTAAAAATGGGCCAGGAATAGGGGTAAATATGGGTCAGGAATAGGGGTAAATATGGGTCAGGAATAGGGGTAAAAATGAGTAAATATGGGGTAAAAATGGGTAAAAATGAGTAAATATGGGTCAAAAATATGGGTAAAAATGGGTCAGGAATAGGGGTAAAAATGGGTCAGGAATAGGGGTAAAAATGGGTAAATATGGGTAAAAACACCACATAGGGTCCAAAATGTGGGTAAAAATGGGTCCAAAATATGGGTCCAAAATATGGCTAAATATGGATATCAAGCACCAGCCCTCAGATATTTTGGAAGCTCCTCTTCAGGTATCACAGGGAAATAAATCAGGGAGCTGGGCTCACCATTCCCAGCTATCCCACGTTATCCCCAGCCATCCCACATTATTCCCAGCCATCCCACATTATTCCCAGCTATCCCATGTTATTCCCAGCCATCCCATGTTATTCCCAGGCTATCCCACGTTATTCCCAGGCTATCCCACGTTATTCAGATGGAGCAGGACATGGAGAGAAGAGAGGTTGATAACCCTAAATGAATCCAGAGTTGTTTCTGCTCCCACCTGCACCAGGCACAGATTCCCCCACTCCTGGCCCTATTAAAAATGAGGGAGTTTCTGTTCTCCTGTTCTCCCTCCCCCTGAGCAGAAAGAAAATTCTGGGAATTTTATCCAGGTGGAAATCCAGAATTAAAGAGCACTTGAGGAGGAGGAGGAGGGATTTCAGCGCTCTGACCCCAGCTCCTCCAGGGTTCCATAAAACTCTTTGGCCCATCAGCAGCTCTCTGAATTCCCAGTACATCTCCCCATTCCCATGGAACTGCCACAGCCATTCCCAGGAACAGCCAAGATGCTGGAGAGACCTTTGGAGGCCCAGGCCTCATGTTTTGTGTGTGTTTACAGGAGTTTTACGACTGTTTCAAGGAAAATAATGACCAGAATCCTTTCCAGTGCCGGACAAGCTGGGCTGCAGTGCCTGGGACAAAAACAATTTTCTCTTTCTCAGTGGGGGTGAAATTATAAAAACCCTGCAGATCCAGCACCACAAATTCCCCCCGGTCCCCAGGGTTGTACAAAGGAGCTCAGAGCAGCTCCTGGCAGGGCTCAGGTGCCACCACCTCTGCTGAGAACCCTGGGACAAAAAGGGTTTAACTTCCCTTTCTCAGGGGGTTGAGATGATAAAAATCACGGGGATGCAGGGCCACAAATTCTCAGTGGCCCTCAGGTTTTACAGAGGCCTCAGAGCAGCTCCTGGCAGGGCTCAGGTGCCACCACCTCTGCTGAGAACCCTGGGACAAACCCCACGGTCTCCTGCCCACATGGCTGGGTGAGGGTTTGGGTTGTGCACGAAGATGTTCATGGCCCCAGAGGCAGCACAGAAACTAAAACTCCACATAGGAGACACTTTGATAGGGAAAAGATCTCCTTCCATAGGGAAAACGCCATTTTCTATAGGGAAAACACCATTTTATATAGGGAAAACACCTCCTTCCATAGGGAAAACATCATTTTCCATAGGAGAAACACCATTTTCCATAAGGGAGACACCTCCTTCCATAGGGGAGACACTTCCGTAGGAGAAACATCATTTTCCATAGGAGAAACACTATTTTCTATAGGAGAAACACCTCCTTCCACAGGAGAAACATCATTTTCCATAGGAGAGACATCATTTTCCATAGGAGAGACATCATTTTCCATAGGAGAATCGCCTCCTTCCCTAGGGGAAACACCACTTTCCATAGGGAAAACCCCATTTTCCATAGGGGAGACACCTCCTTCCATAGGGGAGACACCTCCACGGGAGAATCATCATTTTCCATAGGAGAAACACCTCCTTCTATAGGAGAAACACCTCCTTCTATTGGAGAAACACCATTTTCCATAGGAGAAACAACTCCATAGGGAAAATCCACACCTTCCCCACAGGGGAAATATCTCCATAGGAGAAACATCACCTTCCATAGGGGAAACATCACCTTCCATAGGGGAAACATCACCTTCCATAGGGGAAACACCATTTTCCGTAGGGGAAACGCCTTCCCGTCCTCTCCCCCCTCAGTCACCCCTCACTTGGGCTTTCTTCACCTCACCCCGAGCGTTTCCCTGAGCAGAGCGAGTGCTGGCCATGGGGAGGAGCAGCACATGGCACTGCCGGGACACATCCGAGCGCTCCGGCTGAGCCACAGGGGAGGGAACAAAGCCAGACCCCCCCAGCGATCTGGTACAGCTCAGAGGATTTGCAATCTCCAAAAGAAAAAAAAAATTATAAAAAGTAGCATTGGGCAAACTCCGTTACTGGCACGGCGAGGAATGAATCCTGCAGGAGCAGCAGCTGTCTCGGCACATGGAACGCGGGGTTTTGGGGAAAATCCACCTTCTCACATCCCAAATCCCGAGGCTGGGGGTTTCCAGCAGCCATCAGCAGCTGGATTTGTCGTTTAGAGCAGCAGGGCAGGGGACACCAGGTGCTGCCGGCCCTCACCCGGCCCAAGCCAGGAGCAGAGGAATATTCCCATCCTGCTCCCTCCAGAACACATTTTAATCCCATTTTCCTGCACACACACCCCATGTCAAATTCTTAATTAAAAATCATCTGCTTTTGGAATGGGGGAGGGATGGCCAGACCAGGCTGCACACTGAGTTTTGGGTACTTTTCCTCTGTCAGGTCAGACATTCCCAAGTTCTCTCTGGAGGAAGCCTCAAGGGGCTGTTTATATAAAATGAGTATTTTGCTTCACGTGCTGCCCACCCTCAGCTCGCACAACTCATCCGGGGAAACTTTTTCTTGCAGATCCTTTCCTGAACGCTCAGGCAAAAACCCTTCCAAATATCCTGCGTGCACAGCCAGAACTGAAATATGTAACACTTAAACACGCCGAAAAATAAACACAAACTTCCAGACAAAGGGCTAATCCCTGCCCTCGGAGGCTCCCGCAGCCAGAGGAGCTGGATCACCCCAAGGAGGGCTGGATTTGGCCCTTGGAGAAGCCACTGCAGTCCCTGCTGCAAGCCCGGGCTTGGGAACACGGCACAAAACCCGGCCAGAGCCGCGGGAAGGTACCGCAAGGGGCTGCGGATGCCTCCACCTGCCTCCAACAGCGGGAAAAACTCGGGCTTCCCGAAGGACAAACCTCCAGCTGGTCCCCGAATGCTATAGCCAAATAAAATCAAGCAGGAGAAGGAAAAAAAAAACCAACCCAACCCCAGCGCTTTGTGCAGGGATCCAGCCACCAGCAGGAACCTCGCTGCTGGAACGAGCCTTGGAATCTTATTTTATTTTATTTTATTTTAATGGGAGCGTTTCTCTCCGCGCCGTAGCATCAGGGAGCAGCCGCAGGCAGCGGGGAGGGAAGCGATGGAAGCGGCGCAGGCCCCGGGCTCCGGCTGCCGGCGGGGCCCCGGGAGGACGCGGCTGTCCCCGGAGCAACACGTCCCCGAGCCCGTGTCCCTCCGCACGCCCCTGGCCGGCTGGCACGTCCCTGTCACACCCCGCGATCGCCTCCCACCGCCCCCAGCGCTGCCTCCCACCAGCCAACGCCAATTCATCCTCCTCCTCCTCCTCCTCCTCCACCTCCTCCTCCTCCTCCTCCCCGCACGGTGGGAGAAAATGAAGTTGCTGTCAAGCGACGATAAATTCATGCGACAGCCAGGGCTAATTAAGCGGCAAAGTAGCTGCGAGCGTGGCGGGGCCGCGGCTCCGGGCTGGGCTCGCTGACAGCGCCGGGCTCGGGGCGCTCGCCCGGCGCGGCCACCCCCGCTGGGGACGCGGGGACACGGGGCTGGGGACGCCAGGCTGACACCTCCGGGGAGGAAAAATGGAATCTGGCCGGCCGGCTGGGCACCCGCAGCGAGTCAGGGAGGGAGGGAAGGAAGGAAGGGCGAGAAAAAAATCCCAAAGATCCACGCAGAGAACAACAGCAAAAAATAGCGACAAAAGCCCCCGTGCCTACCTTTGCCGGGGGCCAGCGGGCAGATCCCGGAGCGGTTGGGGTCGGTGGCTGTTCCCTTCTTTATGAAATGTTCGGCTCAGCCGGTGCTATTTGCATTCTTTCATTAGCACCTGTTTCAAGTAAGGAAGGAGAAAGCTCATTGCGAGATCAGCTTCCTCTCGGAATAAATTATTTAAAAATTAAAAGAAAAAAAAATAGAGATAGATGCACGCTGCCAAATAATAATAACGCTAATAAAAATCAAAAAAATACCACATGGATATTAAAGCCCAAAGTAGGCAGTTTAATAATGGGAGGTCTTGCAGGTTGTGAGCATGCTCCAGCCGGAACAAATCCTTCCTCTGTTATTCCTCTGAATAAAAATAAACCACGATCAAGAAACCCAAACGGAAGCTTCCTCCTAGAATCCCTGCTGCTGAAAAATATGTAATAAATTCAGCCCGAAGACGCAGACTCTAATCAGCAGCTGTTTTCTGGATCCAAAGCCAGCCAAAGCCTCTCTTGTCTTTTCCCACTATGAGTCGAGGCCTTTTTGAAAAGGGTTTTAACCTTTTAAAGACACAGCGCACCAATTATCACTTCTGGAGGACTGTCACTCACGGCGCAGGGAAATTAATAAAGCGGCAGCGGTGGCACAGTCGGAGCACGGGGAGGTGTGGTTTGCCCTCCCAGGGTTGCCTCGGGAATATTATTGTGTGATTATTATTTTTAATCGGACCCCCTCCCCTTCGGGGAAATAATAATAATAATAAAGTGCGAACTCGCCAGCCGGCTCTGGGATAAATGCAAAGTCATTATAAAAAGAAGCAGCTGCTGGATGCCATTCCCGGAGTTCTGCCGTGGCTCCTTAGCGGGGTTAAATTTGTTGCGAGTGAATTTTTCGGGATTAACAGTTTCCAGCCCGGCCGGAGCTGGGAGAGGGTTAACGCCAGGCACAGAGCAGCTCTGTCAAGTGCTTCCCATCAAACTGAGGACCAGGCTGCGAAGTTTGAACCGAGCAGCTCTGGCACAGCAACACCGCGTCCTTCCAGGGCTGGCATTCCGGGTTTTTACCAAAGCCGACCAAAACCCCCCCAAAAGAGCTCAGCCCTGCGCTAAGCAGCGCCGGTGGCCCCGTGTGTGCCACAGCTCGCCGGGGACAGCGCCGAGCCCTCAGGTCTGGGGAGGGACAGGACGGATCCCCCCAAAGCTGCGCGTCCCCGGGCCCCAGGACAGCGTCCCCCGGCCGTGGTGCCACCGTGCCCGGCCCACCTGGGTGGCGGTGCCATCCTCCTGCTCAGCGCTCGGGGCCATCCCCGGGGTGCTGCGGCTCCTCCGGCCGCGCTCGCCTCCGGCCAGGCTGTGCGCAGCCCCCGGCATGCGAGCCGGCGGCTCTCCCGCCCTCTCCCCCTCCTCCTCCTCCTCCTCCTCCTCCTCCTCCTGCTGCTGAAAATCATCATATTTCATGTGTGGCTGCTCCAGCCCCGCCATTTGGCTGGGCACCCGCTGGCGGAAATGTCAGCGGCGGCGCAGCATCGCTGCCCGCCCGCGGCCGCCCCGTTCCCCCCGGGACCCCCGGCTCTCCCCGGCTGCCGGCACCCCCGGGCACATCCCGGAGAAGGGATTTGGGTGCTCGCTGAGGGTTCTCTGCCCCTCCGGCTCGGCTCCGGAGGGATGGAGCTGCCGGCAGCTTGACCTTGAGCGGCGCTGCCGGCGAGGAGCGCTTTTCCCGGCCGGGGGGATCCGGCGGATCCGCTCCGCTCCCGGAGCCGCCTGCCCGGACACAGCGCAGAGACCGGGGTCGCTCGAAGGGATGAGCCCTGAGAAATGGAGCGTTCCTGAAGTTTCTACACATTTTCAAGGCATTTGTTCGCAGCTTGCTCCTCACTTCCAGACCTTTGTAACAAGATCAGTGTTTTCTTTCTCTTTTTAATAGCTGGGATTTGGAAATAGGAGCTTGCTTGAAGCTGCCCTGGAAGTGTCCAAGGCCAGGTTGGATGGGGCTTGGAGTAACCTGGGACAGTGGAAGGTGTCCTGCCCAAGAGATGGAGCAGGATGGGGCTTTGAAGTCCCTCCCAAACCAGACTGGGGTTCTGTGATCCCATCCCCAGCTCAAGCGGGAAGACAGCCCAAGACTTCTCCTCATCTGATCATTTTCCTTCTTCAGGCAGGTGAGGAAAAAAAATAAATAAAAAACAACCAAAAATCCGAAGCAATGGAATGTCAGAATGGAATAATCCTGAGGAAAACCGGCATCTACCTCCCCTGCAAACACCTGCAAATGGAGGGTGGACACATCCAGGGACAATGGAAAATGTTCTCCTAAGGAACAATGGAGCCACCTCTGCCTGCTGGGCTCTCCAGGAGCCGAGGGGGGAACAGGGGAAGCACGACAGCCAAAAGCCAACTTTTATTTCCTGGCTGCTTACACAAGGATAAAAAAAAATTGCATTGTCACAGAAACTAAAGAGGATTTGAGTGCGGCATTTGTGGCACAAATCAGCTTAGGGAACCTGCAGTTCCCTGCTGATTGGCAGAAAACTCCGTGGGAAATGGGCAACAGATTGGATGGGAGAGTGAAAGCTCCAAAGCTTCCTCATCTGGCCATGTGAGGAGCAGCCTGCAGCCCAAACCTCATCAGCAGGTGGATACTCCTGTGAGGGGAGCCCGGTGGTCACCACTGCCACCATCTCCAGTGTCCCCCAGGTCCAGGCAGTGCTGTGGCACGGCAGAGCCCATCACCACTGTGTGTCACTGTAGGCATTGAAACCAGAGAGGAGAGATGAGAGAATCGGGCTGCTGAGCAAAAGAAAACCCCACTGAGCAAAAGAAAACCCCACTGAGCAAAAGAAAACCCCACTGAGCAAAAAAAAAACCAACCCACTGAGCTGTTCACGCTGCTCCTCCTCTCCCAAACTCCGAGAGGAATTCCAAAACCAGACATTCCATCATCTACCCCAGCCTGGGCTCCACTGATGACCCAGGGTGTGCAAGGTGCCAGACACCATCCAGGAGAACCTGGGGGAGCTGGTGGAGATGTTGGGGTCCCACCAATGTCACCCATAGGAGCCTGGATCCCCAGGTGCCACCAGGCCGTGCCCCCCAGGCCTTGGTGGCCTTCATGGGCCTCAATTCCCACAGCCACGAGTGACAAAAAGAGCTGTGAGAGCTTGTGGAAGTGTCACAAGGTGGCATCGAAACCCCTAAATGGCTGCTGGGAAAACAGAGTGACCATCACCCAAACTGGGAGATCAGTGACCATCACCCATAACTGGGAGATCAGTGACCATCACCCTAACTGGGAGACCAGAGTGACCATCACCCATAACTGGGAGATCAGAGTGACCATCACCCATAACTGGGAGATCAGAGTGACCATCACCCATAACTGGGAGATCAGAGTGACCATCACCCATAACTGGGAGATCAGAGTGACCATCACCCTAACTGGGAGACCAGAGTGACCATCACCCATAACTGGGAGACCAGAGTGACCATCACCCAAACTGGGAGACCAGAGTGACCATCACCCATAACTGGGAGACCAGAGTGACCATCACCCAAACTGGGAGACCAGAGTGACCATCACCCAAACTGGGAGACCAGAGTGACCATCACCCAAACTGGGAGACCAGAGTGACCATCACCCATAACTGGGAGACCAGAGTGACCATCACCCAAACTGGGCAGCCAGAGTGATCATCACCCAAACTGGGAGACCAGAGTGACCATCACCCATAACTGGGAAAACAGAGATCCATTGAATCCCAAGTTAAGTTACTTCTTCTCTAGTGTAACATTAATATGCACCTTTAAGCTCATGCTGTATATAGCTATGAGTAATTTCTCTTTTTATCTTTATTCCTGTGCAATATTAGTTTGTTTTGCCTTATGTCTGTTCTTTTTGTGCCTAATAAATAAATAATTCATTCTGTAATAGAATAATCAGCTGTTATTAAAGAACTTGTGAACCAGAGGGGGTTTTGGGGTGCTGGGTGCCTCAGTGAAGCTGCTGCAAGCAGCTGCAAGCTTCCCAAACCAGAGGTCTGGGGAAAAGGTGAGAACTTCCCTGAACCCCACATCCATGTGTGACACACTGTCGCTCTATTAGGACCGACTGGGAAGAATGACACAGACTCTCATGGAGTCAGAACAGGAGAATTCCTTAGTTTATTACTTTAGACTTGTTTTATAGACTGGTTCGTGGAAAGTACAGAAAGGAAACTGCTACATCACCATCATTGGTCAGTGGTGCACACCACCTCTTGACTTTCTCCTGCAAAGAAAACAAGGGACAGACAAACAGCGCCTGCAAGGGCTGTTTTCTGTCTTTGAGGATTGTTTTTAAGTCCTCCCATGAATTTCTCAGGCTAGCTTCTCAGGCAGGACTGAGAGAGCTATGCATCCTGCAATAACCACAGGTTTAGCATCCATAACACACAGCCCACAAAGCCTGAGCTGGGGGATGATTTCTCAAGGTCTGACACCAATATTTGAAGTTTGGCGGATCCCAGCACTATTCTGCTCTGGTCCCAGCCCCAGGATGGGCCTCGCTCATGGCTTGGTTTCCCCTCCCTTTACTCAAAGCCTTGTCCCCAGCCAGGGGCCGCTCTCTGGGCCCTGCGTTTTCCCCCCGCAGCATCCCCATTAAAACAACCGCAAACAACAACCTCAAACCTTTCCGAGCAGGAAGCGCCGTAATCTGCCGTGCATTAAAGGTCTAAAAAAACCCTGCCTAATGTTCCAGGAGTCTCAAGCTGTTAAGCCACTGCTTAACTCCGGTAATTCACCAGGAAGCCTCTCCCGTGGCACAGCCACCGAGTTGTTTTCATTTTCTAATAACAAGCACGTGACCCAGGCATTTAATGAGTTCCCGAAATAACCCGACCAAAAGGCAAAATCTGAGAGGTTTGGCTGCCCAGGGAGGAGGGAAAAAAATCATAATTAAAATAGTGAATGGGCAGGAGAATGAAATAAAGGCTGGGGGTGAGTATAAAATCATTTTGGTGTAGTTGGGAGGGAGTTGCTCTCCTTTCTCCAGGGGGTTAATGGTGACAGGAGCCACAAGCATTGCAGGAGGAACCTGGGGCTCTCCAGCCCTCTTCCCACTTCAGGAATTCATCAGGAATTCTGATCCCTCCTCTTGGATTCAACCCAGGGATGATTTAAAAGGACCAGGAAAATCCCTGACTTTGGAACCACTTTCTCCTCTGTGAACATCAAAGCACATCCCAGATGTTACTGATGCCTCGTTATTCCAGAATTGTTCAGAAAGTCCAGGTGGAGGGATGGAGGGGGTGAGTGGTGTGGGGAGAGAGGGAAAAGAGTCTGCAGGTCCTGTGAGCTCCCTGCTGCAGGGAAGATGGAAAACCCATGGCCCCATATCCCAGCTGGTTCTGGAATTACCATTGATCCCAAAGAACCATCACCAAGGCGGATCCAGTTTTAAAATTCTGGAAAAGCCTGAGCTTTAAATAGTTTGGGGGCTCATTTTAAATCCAAGCAGGGATTTGAGTTTATCTTCTGTCCATCCTCCTCCTGCTTCAGCCTCCCATGTCCCACCACAGGGAAAGCAGCAAAACCCCGGGACAGAAACTTCCTCTGGAGCAAGAGAGAACCCGGCAGTGCCAGAACTGCTCTGGGGACATGGGTGGGAATTCCAGCTGCAGAGCTGGACGTGTTCCTGACATGGCAGCAAAGAGGGGCTGAGGACTGGGAACAGCATCCTCACCAGGACTGGGAAACTGGGAACAGCATCCTCACCAGGACTGGGAACAGCATCCTCACCAGGACTGGGGATGGGATCCTCACCAGGGTTGGGAAGAGGATCCTCACCAGGGTTGGGAACAGGATTTTCATCAGCTTGGGAAGAGGATCCTCATGAGATTGGGAACAGGATCCTCACCAGGACTGGGAAACTGGGAACAGCATCCTCACCAGGACTGGGAACAGCATCCTCACCAGGACTGGGGATGGGATCCTCACCAGGGTTGGGAACAGGATTTTCATCAGCCTGGGAAGAGGATCCTCAGCAGGTTGGAAATGTGGGACACAGAAATCTCCCCACAGCCTGGCCTCAGGCCCTTGGCAGAGTGGCCCAGGAATGACCTGGGGCCGTGCTCAGGTCCTGGTCCCTGGAGGTTTGGGTGTATCCAGGTGCCTCCACCAGGAAGGAGGCTTGGAAATTTTGGAGTGGCTCAGTAACCCCGAATTTGGGGGAGTGGGGCAGTTCGAGCTGCAGGTGAGAATTCCACCCTGAGGATGATCCCGGGGTTTGCTCTGATCCCAGCCCAGGCTGGGCCTGCAGGAAATGAGCTCAGCCAGGAGCTGAGGGGCAGCCACAGGCAGGAGCTCCAGGAATGGATTTTAAAAGCTTGAATAAACACTGAGCTGGGAGACTTGGCCAGAAATATTGATTATTTCCACCAAAAAAATCCATTTGACATTCTGTGGACCAAACCCTGGGACAATTCCATGGAAGTTCCAGAGCTGTACTGGGACCAGTACAGGCACTGGGCCCCACTGATGGATTTGGGATCAACACCCTGCACAGCCAGCCCTGGCTTAGAACTCCCCAGATTTCATTTTTATATTTAAATATTTCTACACAATTCAGTCATTGGGGCTTGGGGATTTTTTAGAGGTTTGTTTTTTTGGTTTTTTTTTTTTTTTTTGTTGGTTGGTTGGTTGGATTTTATTTGGTTTGGGTTTTTTTAACAGTAGAAAATAAGAGCTAAGAGAACTTGTGATTATTCTTTTTTTAGCTTAAAACCTGCCCAAAGATTTCATTTCAAATCGGGCTTGGGGAAAATAAATTACATTTTGGCCAAAGGCCAAGTCCTGAATTTCTAATTAATTGAATCAAACTTTTTCATAGTGGAACCCTTGATAATTCCTATAAGCAATTTCCCTGGAAAGGCAGTCAGGGAGAGCCCTGCACCAAATCAGACAGAAATGAGCAGAGAGTTCAAAGGATTTGTTCTCATTAACCCTGGAGAAAATGAGTTCAGCCAGGAGCTGAGTGGCAGCCGCAGGTAGGAGCTCCAAAAATGGATTTTAAAAGGTTGAATAAACACTGAGCTGTGAGAGCTGGCCTGAAATATTGATTGTTTACACCAAAAATATGCATTTGATATTGATATCAAGCAGTGACCAGCACACAGGGGAGCTCAAGCATGGAAAAATTTGGATCTCTATTAAACCAACTGATTAAAAACTGGAATTAATCACCACTGAATTTCCCTCCTCCCAACCTCCCCCTCCTCTCCAGCACCACGGGAATGCTCAGGTGTGGCCTCAGGTCTTTGCAGAACCCTGTTTTTCCTCTTGGGATCCCTTGGCACACCTGGACACCCCCCGGGGTGGGAGGAAGGGGATGAGAACATCCCCGTGCTCCATAAATCCCGTTCTGCTCCCATCCTGCAGGTCTGGACGACCTCAGGATCTTCCAGCAAAAATCCCCAGGGATCTGATTTCCTGCTGCAGCCAGGGATGGTGCCAGGGAATATTAGTGCAGATTCCAGAAGGTTTGGGATTATTTTAGAGGCTGGGATTGGTTTGGGGACCAAACTCTCCTTCAGAGCCTTTTATTCACATTGAAAGTCAGACTTCAGCCATCTGGGTTTTCTCTGAGCATTTCATGGAATCTCAGAATCCTGGAGGCTGGAAAAGCCCTCTGAGATCAGATCCAGCCATTCCTAGAGCCCAAACATTCCTGCTGTCCCCAGGTGCCACATCCAGAGCTTTGGAACCCCTCCAGGGATGGATCCTGTGCCAAACCTCGGGATGTTTTAAACGACCTTCATGGATTTGAGCCGAGTTTAACCATGTCCCAAAGTCCTGGGCAGAAACCTGACCCTCAAATTCCAGAATTTGGGAAGGATTTCAGTCCTTCCCATGTCAGAAATCCCTTTAACTGGAAACCCTCCTTCCTGGGGTGCTAATGAGCCTCCTTGAGACTCCTTCTTGGCCAAGGCTCCCTCCAGCTGAAGATTTTCTGCCAAAGCAGCTCCTAATTTAGAACTGCTCTGTCTTAACTCGAATTTCTACTCAATTGACCTCCCGGGCTCCTTCCTCAGTCATTCCATGGAAAACATGCTCCGTGTGCAATTCCCAGCTTGGCTTTTTTAGGGGTTTATTTATTTATTTTGAACTTCTCGGCGCTTGCAGACTCCAGTCTGGAACAGGAAAATTATTCCTGGGCTGTTGTTTTTTTATTTTCTGTCTATTATCCAGGGTGTCATCACTGCCAGACTGGGCCAACTCAAACATCACTTGGAATTGGGATCAAAGGACAGGAAAAGGGGGAAGAGAAGCAGGAAAATGGAGCTGTTTGGCCTCCCACAAGTGCCCTGCAGTGACACCCCCTGAAAAAAAAAAAAAAAAAAAGATAATTAAGTGTTTTTTTGGCTTTTAATGAAGATTTATTACAAATTAATTCATGACGCAATAAATTAATTATGTTTTCAGCTCTGGCCTTGCCAAGGTGTCACAGAGCTGCAGCATCCCCCAGCTTCAGCCTTGAATAAAATAAATAATAGAAATTATTATAAATTATAAATAATTAAATGTCCGTACCTCAAAAATTATGAAGGGTCAAGCCTGGGGGAACTGTGGGGGGATTTCTCTGGAATTATCAGGATTTCTCTGGAATTTCTCAGGATTTCTCTGGAATTTCTCAGGATTTCCCTGTCCAAAATATATCAAAATTCGCTGAAAGAGAAACCCATGGGTGATCCCTTGGGATCCCACCTTGGGTTTGGGTTTCTTCCTTGGGATCCCCTCTTGGGTTTGGGTTTCTTTTTTGGAATCCCCCATTGGGTTTGGGTTCCTTCTTTGGGATCCCCCCTTGGGTTTGGGTTCCTTCTTTGGGATCCCACCTTGGGTTTGGGTTCCTTCTTTGGGATCCCACCTTGGGTTTGGGTTCCTTCTTTGGGGTCCCCCTTTGGGTTTGGGTTCCCTCTTTGGGATCCCCCTTTGGCTTTGGGTTTCCTCTTTGGGATCCCCCCTTGGGTTTGGTCTCTTTCTTCCTCTAAGGAAAAGCTGAGCTTAAACCAGGGCTGGAATCTTAAAAAAGGGAATAACAACACTCCCCAGCCAGCAGGAATGAATTCCTGATGTTTTTAAGGAACTTTGAGGGAAATTTCTCCCAGGAATCCCCACTCTGAGGTCCAGCACCATCAACCCTGGGCTGACAAAGCTACTGCAGATGTGATTCCTCAGGGTTTTTCAGAGTCTCCATCAGTCATTACCTCATGAAAATCCCGTATATTTTAACCTCCATTGTGTCCAATTTCCCAAAATTCCAGCAGTTTCTGGGCAGAAAAACCAGGATCAGCTGCTCAGGGCATTTTCCCTGCTGCCCTCTTTTTGAACACAAACCTGGGGGTTCTTTTTTCCATGGAGAAGCCTCCAGGTCGGAGAGTGACCTTGGGACACAAAATCTGATGGTACCTCAGGGAGACCTGAACGTCAGCAAAGATCCTGTTCCAAACTCTCCATCCTGGCAGGACAACCAGGACATTTGGGACATCAGCTGGACTTTTTTGGGCATTTGGAAGATGCTCAGCTGGGAGAACCTGACACAGCAGGATGGAGGCAACAGCCAAACATTAATCCTGGGATTAATAGAAATAACAGAATTAAAAATGAATAGAATTTAAAAATTCCTTAATTCCTTTTAAAACACACGTGGAAACTGTTGGATTTTATGTGGTTTGTCAGTGTGTGAGGACAAATTGAGGTTTCCCAGCTGTTGCTGAGGCGAGCAATGAGGCCACAGGCGTGGTTGGAGCATTATTCCCCAAATCCCACACCAGAATCTCCCAGGACAAACCAGCCCCAACCCGGGGAGGTGAAGATCAGGCTCTACCTTGCACTCCTCAAGAAAACCCAGAAGTTCCCCATTTAGGAGAGAAATTTAATTAAACTGCTCCATTTTTTAATCTCGCTGTTTAAATACAGGAGTGAGAGGCTCGGTTTTTATGGATGTCAGGAGGAACATCAGCTCCAGGTTCCGTGCAAACCACAGAGGAAGTGTTTTCATTTCCAACCTGCAGCGTTTCTCCTCAGCTGAAATAACCATTTTTTAGCCTCTCTGTGCTCCCAAAAGCCCAGAAATCTGCAGTCCTCCCAAATTTTAATTTACTAGGAAGTGTGAGAGAAAAACCACAAAATTCCCTCTTTTCCTGCTGCATCCCTGAAAGTGGGAGCCCCTCCTACGGGAACGGGGCCTTAATGATCCATCCCTTTTTTATTAATGAATTTTAGGGATGTTTCTTTATGCTGGTTTTAATTGATTATGTTTTTTAATCAGATTGTTGAGCAATGTCTAGCACCCAAGTCTGGGTGGTGGGAGGCTCTCCATCAATTCCTCCAATTAATTGGGATAGTGGGAGGTGTCCTTGCCCATGGAAGGGGTGGAATGGGATGGGATTGAAGGTCTCTCCCAACACAAACCAGTGTGGAGCTCTGGGAAATCTTCGCTCATCGTTGTTCAGCTGTTGGAAACGCTTTATCCCCTCATCAATTTAAGGGTTTTTTCGGGAAAAAAAATAAAAATAAAAATAGATGGAATAATTACCGAACCTTGATTTGGTCAGCAGGGTTTGGAGACCTTCAACATCGCCCTCCCAGGAGCCAGGATTGATCTGGAATCAACCCAAATTCCCATTTCCACTGGGAAAATAAATGTCCCTGTGCCGTGAAGGATTTTAGGGGCACCGCTTATCTCTTCCCCCAGCCTTATCTCCCTTGCAGCCCCGAGATAAGGCCCAGGAGCAGGGAGCACATGCAGGTGTTATCCCATTCCCATTCCCAGCACTTCCAATACCGAATTCCAGGTGTTCACAGCTGTCCCAGCTCCTCCTGCGTTATTTTTTCCCCTCCCTTCACCCCAACCGTTATTCAAGCCTTAATTATACCCAGCAGCAACAGAGCAGCAAAAATCCCAGAAACCTGGCTTTCCCTATAAAAATGGGAATACGGAGTGTCCTGTCCTGCCTTGGGATGACTCCAGGCCGGAGAAGGGGTGGGAAAGGAGAGGGAAAGGGCTTCAGAGTCACTGCCGCCCTTCCACCCGGGGAAATCTCAGTTCCATCTCCACTCCCAGCCCAGCCAGGATGGAGTTGAGTTTCCTTCCAGTCCTCATTGGAATATTTCCCTGCCGCTGCTCCCTGGCCGGGAATACAACGGGAATGCTCAGGAATGTGGGATGGAAGGTGGGGATGCTGCAGCAGCTGCGGGAGCTGGGAGTTATGAGGTGTGGCAGAACCAGCCCAGGGCTGTCCTGCCCGGGGCCTGGCACAATTCCAAGGGCTCCTGGCAGCTGGATTTGCTTTAATGGGAACAGCTTCCCTGCCCTGTGTCCAGATTTTCCCAGAAAACAGGATCCCGGCATGCCCAGGAGTTGGTTTTCAAAGGGGTGCAGCGAGGAAATGCAGTTTTCCCTCCTCTGCTGTGCAAGACACAGGAAAAGGGCTAAGCCTGGTTTTAATTTAACCCCTTCCCATAAAAACCAGGCCGCATCTTCGGGAAATCGGGAAGATTTCACAGGAGAGGGAGGAACCAGCCGCAGAAGGTTTTCCTGGGAAAGGGGGAGGCAGAGGAAAGCCCTGCTCGCAGCTGGGGCTGGCTGGGATGGAGCCGAGCTGGGCTCCCGAGGGATGGACGGGGGCTGGAGGAACACTCCCGACAAAACCGGGAATTTCCTGCCTGTGGCATCCCAGAACTTCCCAGTGAAATCTCCAAGCGCCCACTGGATCAGGATGGGGAGAAGTGGGGCTGGAAAGAAATGCTGGGAGGACCCATCCTGCTCCCCAGAATTCCAGGAGCATTTCCCACCATCCTGCGTTTTCTGGGCGGAAAATTCCTGCTCCTCCCAGGAATTCCAGGAACATCTCCAACCCCACTGGCTTCTGCTGCTGCCTGGAATATTCCTTCAGGACTTTTTTTCCCTGAGGTTTTCCATATCTCCCCTGCGGATCCCACCTTGCCCACACCAGGATAACCCAAATTTCACCGAGGGGTTGGAACCAAGGTGGAGGAGGAGCTTTGTATCCCCCAGGACTCATCCCCAAAAATTCAGGGAAGAGGGAGAGAGAGCCAGGGCTGAACCTCAGGAATCCGACCCTGAGATCATTTCCTGATGAAATTCCATGAAGGATTTAATAAAATTCCAGCTTTAAATTGCTCCTGGATTATCACTGATATCCCTCCATGACAGATCCAGGCAGCCTTCCATTATTTTACCAAAACCTTGGGCTTTTACCAAATTATTTGAGCAAAGTTTGGGTTTCTACCACATCACTCAGACACGGGAACCTCACCTGAAATACGGGAAAAGCAGGAATGAAACCTCAGTTCTGGCTGGCAAAGGATTTCCAGCTTGGATCTCTCCCTTGATTCCAAAGCCTGGTCTCCTTGGAATTAATTTCCTGCATGATTAGCCCTAAATTGTCCTTTTTTTTTTTACTTTTTCCTTCATTTTTTTGGGGTTGTTGTGGTTTTTTAGCTCAACCCCAGGATTTTTTCCCCCCCAGAACTGAAACTTGGGCAGGAATTCCCTTCCCTGCCCTTTAATTTATCCCAAATTCGGAGCAGGAACTTAATTAACACCATGGTTCTGAGCAGAACAAAAAACCACAAGAAACTTTCATTACAAAAAATTGATTTTTATCTCCTTCCTGATGCTTCTTAACTGCTGGGGAGCTGAGTATGAATTAATTTACGCTAAATTTGGGAGTTTCTGCTGCCTAGAGAACACAAAATAATCTCAAAGTGTTGTCAGCGATTATAACCAGATTCTCTGAGCCAGAAGTTCTATTTGAAGTCCCAATTTATTTCTTTTTCCTCTTCTATTATTCTAAAAAACACAGAACTAGCTTCCATTCGCTATTTAATAATGTCTTCAAGCCGAAATTGGAATTGGGTGGGATTTATATTAAATAAAAAATAATAATTTTTTGCTTGTCAATTTAACTAAAAAACTCAAATATGCTGGAAAGACACAAAGAGTGAAATATCAAAGCGTATTTTGTGTATAAAAGTGAGCACTTCCACCACAAGGTGCAATAAATGGAGTTTGTAAGCTGAAACTTCCAGCCCAACATCTGATTTTTCGATACATTTATGTGCCTCGAGATGCCCATAAAGCTCCTCACAGGAGTTTTAAAAATACCTCAGAAATTCAGATATCAAAGCAGTGTGGAAATGAGGAGTTAAGGTCCCAATTCCACAGGAATTTTCAAAGATTTTTAGGTGAAAAAATGGCTTTGAAGGTTTAAATCTGAGGCAGAGTCCGTTCCCTCCCTGCGTGTTTTCAATTCTGGCCGGAACAAACTCCTGGTTTTGGAATTCCTCTCCCTGTGCTCAGTTTTAGTGTGGAGAAATCCAAATCAAACAAACAAATAAAAAACCTCCCCAAATATTCGATTGAAAACAAGAGTGAGGAAAGGTTTGGAGCACAGGCTTTGGGAGAAAAAAAAAATTTGGGAATAAAATCAGAGTTTTCCTCATTTACCAGGACAAAGATTTAATCAGAGCTATCCAAATATCAGGGAATCATGGAATGGTTTGGGTTGGGAGGGACCTGAAATGCCATTTATTCCACCCCAGGGACACCTTCCACCACCCCACAACGTTCCAACCCAGCCCTGGGCACTGCCAGGGATCCAGGGACAGCCACAGCTGCTCTGGCAATTCCAGCCCAGCCCCTCCCCACCCTGCCAGGGAACAATTCCTGCCCAAGATCCCACCTGATCTCTCCTGGTTTGAATTCAATGTATTCCATCTCTGCCAGGGCTGCAGAGAGCTCTCATGGCTTAAAGAAAATCCCTTTTCAATCCTTCAGCCTCAAACAGGTCCCGTCCTCAGAGCCTCCCACAGCCCCTCTTCAACAAAAATAAAAATGGTTCATACCCCGACTTGAAAGAGAATTCCAGAATTTCCAGTTAAACAGCCGGGCCCCAGCAGCAATCTTTGAGTTGAATTATTTATATTTTGGTATTTTTAAGTCTCGCTGAAAGCCCCAAATGTTTATGGGAAGGGTTTTTTCACATGAGTGAAGCAGCCGAGGGGATTCCAGCTTCACACACTGTCCGTGGGCATTTCTTGGATGTTCCCATTCCCAATGGATCCCACAAGGATGGGAGATGGGAAAAGCCGCTCAGGGAATGGCCAGGAATAACTTGGGCAGGGTGGGGCTGGGAGAGGCAGCTCCGCTCTTCCAGCCCCGCGATAATTCCAGCCAGGAAGAGAATCCAGGCCATCCCAAGGGGCAGAGCCAGGAGAAACCTTCCCAAGGGGAATGTGGGATGAGGGAATCATCCTGAGCTTGGGATTCACCTCCCAGCCGGGAAGAGAATCCAGGACATCCCAATTGGAAGAGCCAAGAGGAACCTTCCAGAGGGGAAATGCGGGAATCAGGAATCATCCCCTGGCCTGGGCTTTCACCTCCCAGCCTGGGGATTTCTTGGCTCTTCCCCGTGGATGTCACAAGGATGGGAGACAGGAAAAGTTCCCACAGGGGATGTCCAGGAATGATTTGGCCAGGGTGGGGCTGGAAGAGGCAATTCCAGCCAGGAAGAGGATCCTGGACATCCTGGGAAGCAGAGCCAAGAGGAACCTTCCAGAGGGGCAATTTGGGATGAGGGAATGATGCGGAGCCTGGGGTTTCACCTCCCAGCCCGGAGCCCTAAATCAACGACTGCCCCCAGCCCCGCATCCATCGGAGCCTCTTCCCAGCAAACGGAGCGGGAATAGAGGGAAGGAGCCTTGAGCTCTGGCTCGCAGCCAAACTTGCCACTTTTCCCCTAACGAGACAGGCAGTTGACTCGAAATTGGCATAAAAACACCCAGATTTGCATAAATCCCGGGGCAGGCCACGCTGGGCTCATTCCTTCCCTTCTGAAACCTCTTCCTCCTCCTGCGCAGGGCTGGGAATAAATCCCAGATAACCCCTGACATTCCAACGGGAGCCTCGACTTTCCACTAGGAGAACAAAGAGGGAGGAAGGAGGAGGCCCCTGAGCGCTATTTTTGGCCATTATTAACCAAGATCAAAAGGAGCAGCAGAAAATCTGAGCCCAAATCGGTGCTGGGAGCCCGGACGGGGCTGCTGGGATGAGGTCACGCTCCTGGATTCCCAGTTTTTTTTCTGGGAATGCTCTGCGGGCTCCAGGACTTGGTGCAACAGCCTGGAAATTCGGTAAAACAAGAAATTCGGTGGGGACAAAACAGGAACAGATGTCTAAGGAGAGGGAAGGGGAGGGGGAGGGATCTGTTCGGACTTGTGAGAGCAAAAAAAGCGAAGTTATGCAAATCACTGCTCCATTCCAAACAAAAACTCCTCTCCCGAGGTTTGGGCCGAGGGATGGAGGGAAACAAAGAGTTCCTTTGGATTTGTGGATCAGCCCAGAGGGGAGGCCAGCAGGAGCTCTGGTTCGGTCACACGGGGCACACCGCGCTCCTCTCGCCCCAGCCAGGGTTTCCTCGGGATTTGGGATCGTCCTGGACAATCCAGGCCATCCAGAGGCTGATCCAAGCCTGGGGCAAGGAATAAAATTTCGGCTTTTGGCTAAAGCATCATGGTGGTTGCTCCATGAACGCAGCAAAGGGTTTTCCACAGCAAGGAAACTCAACACCCAGGGAAACCCAACACCCAGGAAAACCCAAAGTCCAGGAAAACCCAAAGTCCAGGAAAACCCAACACCCAGGAAAACCCAAAGTCCAGGAAAACCCAAAGTCCAGGAAAACCCAAAGTACACAAAAACCCGACACCCAAGAAAATCCAAAATCAGGGGAAACTCAACATCTAGTAAAACCCAATACTCAGGAAAACCCAACATCCAGGAAAACCCGAAGTCCAGGGAAACCAAACACCCAGGAGAACCCAACACCCAGGAAAACCCAAAGTCCAGGAAAACCCAGCACTCAGGAAAATCCAATGTCCACGAAAACCCAACACCCAAGAAAATCCAAAACCTAGGCAAACTCAACATCCAGGAAAACTCCAAACCCAGTAAAACACAGCACTCGGGAAAACCCAACACCCACGAAAATCCAAAATCCAGGAAAATGCAGCATCCAGGAAAACCCAAAGCCCAGGAAAACCCAAAACCCAACACCCAGGAAAATCCAAAATCTGGGAAAACTCAACGCCCAGGAAAATCCAAAATCTGGGAAAACTCAACGCCCAGGAAAATCCAAAATCTGGGAAAACTCAACGCCCAGGAAAACCCAATGCCCAAGAAAATCCAGAATCCAGGAAAACCCAAAGTCCAGGAAAACACAGCACTCAGGAAAACCCAGCACCCAAGAAAATCCAAAATCAGGGAAAACTCAACGCCCAGGAAAACCCAATACTCAGGAAAACCCAACATCCAGGAAAACCCAAAATCCAGGAAAACCCAAAATCCAGAAAAACCCAATACTCAGGAGAGCCCAGCATCCAGTGGGGCCGGCTCAGGCAGGATCCCTTCATGGCATTCCCAGAAGTGTTTCCTTTTGGGTGATCCAGGAATGCCAGGGATGTGCCAAAGGCTGAGCCCTGCCCTGTGGAAGGGACAGAGGAATTCCCATGGGAATTCCAGCAGGATTGTGAACAAAGCAAACCCCTGAAGGGAATTAACTGGAATATCCACAGGTTTTTTTTTCCTAGTCGGGAAAATCCTGAATTCAGCGGTGAAACAGCAATTTCCATCCTGCTGTCACCACAGCACGAGATTTAAATTCTGTCCCATCCCTAGAAGTGTACAAAGGGAATTTAAAACCAAATAAATTTAATACTGGAATTGATGTAAAAATATTTAGATGTGCACAAAGACATTAAAAATATATTTCATACTGGAATTAATGAAAAAATATTTAGATGTGCATAAGGACATTGAAAAAAGAGATTTAATGCTGGAATTAATGTAAAAATGTTTAGATGTGCATAAGGGCATTCAAAATATATTTAATACCGGAATTAATGAAAAAATATTTAAATGTGCATAAGGACATTGAAAATATATTTAATACTGAAATTAATGAAAAAATATTTAGATGTGCATAAGGATATTCAAAATATATTTAATACTGGAATTAATGTACAAATGTTTAGACGTCCGCAATGACATTTTAAAGATATTTAATGCTGGAATGAATATGAAAATCATCAAAAATATAAAAACAGAATTAAAGAATCAATATAAAACCAGAAGCCACTCCACACGCGGACCCCACGCTTTGGAAGAGCTGTGGGAATTGCGGCGCTGCTTCCCGGTGTCATCCCAGGACACGCAGGGATGCTCTGCGGAGCCGCAGGGGTTAAAGGAACTCTCCCTTCCCAGCGCCATCTGATGTGTGCACATTCCAAGTGCTAATTATTCCTCACAAAGGCGCAGCACAAAGCCCTGCATGATACCGCCGAGGACTTCAGCGCTGCCAGCGCAGCTTATTTGGAATTTTTTGGGGATTTTTTTTCCCCATTTTCCCTTTTTTTTTTATTTTTTTTTTTTATTTTGTTGGGGGGGGTTAAAATAGAGGAGAAATGTTCAAAGCCTGCCCCGGATATTTGCAGGCAGAGCTTCTAAACTCTGAGTCTGAATTAAAAGTAATTTTCAGAGAGATCTGGTGTTCTGGGTTTGCAGGGAAATTGAAACGAGCGTGGCTCACCTGGAAAAGGAGCTGGATGAAGCCAAAAAATCAGGAGAGGAGGGAAAAAAAGCAGCTTCAAGGGATCAGAAGAAGGTTTTTAGTGGCTGAAAAGTGAAATTTCCCCCAGCAAAGGTGGCAGCCCAAAAGCAGGGAGAGCTGGGCCAGCTCCAACCATTCCCAGATAAAATTCCAGATGTGGGGAAAGGGAAAACTGGGAGTTGAGGATGGCAAATATTGGGATATTGAGGGGAGGACAGCTGGGAGCAGCAGCTGAGGGAATGAGGCACAGAGGGGCTGGAAAAGGGAAATTCCCAGGATGGACGTGCCAAAATTTCTGTATTTACCTGGATATTCCCAAATTTCTGTATTTACCTGGATATTCCCAAATTTCTGTATTTACTTGGATATTCCCAAATTTCTGTATTGACCTGGATATTCCCAAATTTCTGTATTTACCTGGATGTTCCCAAATTTCTGTATTGACCTGGATATTCCCAAATTTCTGTATTGACCTGGATATTCCCAAATTTCTGTATTTACCTGCCCAATTCCAGCAGCTCACGGAGCCAAATCCAAGCAGCAACGGAGTTAAAATGTGGTTTATAAGAGGTAAAAACCGAGTTAAAATGTGGTTTATAAGAGGTAAAAACCGAGTTAAAATGTGGTTTATAAGAGGTAAAAACCGAGTTAAAATGTGATTTATGAGAGGAGGAAAGCAGGGTTAAAATGTGGTTTATAACAGGTGGAAAGAGAATTAAATGTGGCCCTATAAGAGGTGAAAAGCGGGTTTAAATGTGGATTTATAAGAGGTGAAAACAGAGTAAAAATATGGATTTTTAAGAGGTGCAAAGCAGAGTTAAAAGATGGGATTAGAACAGGTGAAAAGCAGATTTAAAATCTGGGTTTGTAAGAGGTGAAAAGCAGAGTTCAAGGTGGATTTGTAAGAGGTGAGAGCAGAGTTAAAATATGGGATTATAACAGGTGAAAAGCAGGGTTAAAATGTGGATTTTGAAGAGGCACAAAGTTAAAATATGAGTTTAGAAGGTGAAAAGCAGGGTTAAAATGTGGATTTTGAAGAGGCACAAAGTTAAAATATGAGTTTAGAAGGTGAAAAGCAGGGTTAAAATGTGGATTTTGAAGAGGCACAAAGTTAAAATATGAGTTTAGAAGGTGAAAAGCAGGGTTAAAATGTGGATTTTGAAGAGGCACAAAGTTAAAATATGAGTTTAGAAGGTGAAAAGCAGGGTTAAAATGTGGATTTTGAAGAGGCACAAAGTTAAAATATGAGTTTAGAAGGTGAAAAGCAGGGTTAAAATGTGGATTTTCCTCTCTGCTGGTTTTTTTGAGCTGCTGGATGCTGTTAATCAGAATTTCCCATGCCAAGCAGGGATTTCCCATCCCAATTCTGCTTTTCCAGGTGGAACTGAAGCCGGAACAGGTGTGCAGGGAATTGTTTGTGCACGGAGCAGCCTCAAAAGCCAGGGATAAACAACTTTTGGGGAGGTGGGGGTGGGAAAATCCTGCCCTAAAAGTCATTTTTAAAACGTGGGAAAGGCCAGGAATGTGAAGCTGTGTTCAGTGGAGGAATTTTTCCTGATATCCCAGGAGAAAGAGGCGATCCCAAAACTTCTTCTCTCTGGAAAAACAATGAAAATCCCTCCCAGAGCAAAACCAGCAACGCTGAAAGGCAGAAATTCAGATTTTTGGGATGAGGAAAAGAAAAGCAGGGAAATCATAGGAACACTCAGAGCTTATATATATATATATTATATTTTTATGTATTTCTATTTGTATTTTATATATTCAATATGCATTATTTAACATTTCTTTTTTCATATATCAGAGATTTTATCTTTTAATATTTCTATTTATATATTTCTATATTTCTGTATTTCTGTATTTCTATATTTCTGTATTTCTACATTTCTATATTTATATATTTCTATATTTATATATTTATATATAAACATATTTATATATTTATATATAAATATATTTATATATTTATATATTTATAAAGTTATATATTTATATAAATATGTATTTATATACTTACATATTTATATACTTATATATTTACATATACATTTCTATTTATATATATAGATAGATATTTTATATCTATTTCTCAAGTTTATATATATTTCTCTATTTTATATATATATTTCTCTATTTTATATATATATTTCTCTATTTTATATATATTTCTCTATTTTCTATATTTCTATGTTATATATCTATTTCTCAAGTTTATATATATTTCTATATTTTATATATTTCTATATTTTATATATATTTCTATATTTTATATATATTTTTCTATTATATATATTTCTCTATTTTATATATTTCTATATTTTATATATATATTTCTATATTTTATATATATATTTCTCTATTTTATATATATTTCTCTATTTTATATATATTTTTCTATTTTATATATTTCTATATTTTATATATTTATATATTTCATATATATTTCTATATTTTTTATATCCATCCCTGATCTGCTGTCAGCTCCTGGTCCTGGGGGATGGGGACAGAAGAGCCCTCTCCTTGTCCAGGTCCCTGGACACAAGTTTTGTGTAGGAAATTTGACTTTTTTCAGGTTTTTTTTTAATATTATCAATGAGGTTTTAGAATGATCCTCTCACTGGAGCAGGGAAAGGGAGGAAATTTGAGTTGTGGCAGCAAAATCCCAGAACTCAGCCCAGGAAAATTCCCCTCAAATGATGAAAAAATCCCTTAAAGTGAGGCTTTATTGGCAGTTTTGTGGAGAAGTGAAAGGGTTGAGCCGAGCCTGGTGATTTATTCCTCCTTGCACCATTTCCTTGCTTGTTTGAATCAAAGAACAATTTCCCTGCTGCCCCATTAATAAATAACTGGGCGAGAAGTGAAGTGGCTGAATTATCAGGGAAAAAGGTCCTGATTAGAATATCCATGAGCAGAAATTGGGTTTTCACGGCGGCCCCACTGCGCTAAATCTGCGGCTGCTTTAATCCCTTCCACCCTGAATTGAGTTACCTGGAGCATCTGTTGAGTAAACTGCGAGACCTGGAGGGTTTGGCAATTATTGTTATTTATTTGGGGTGTTTTAAGCGGGATTCTAAGCAAATCCAGCAATTGGATGGTGGGAAAATTGCCTTTTTAGCTCCAATTCCTCCCCCCTCCCTTTCGGTGCCAGCAGATTTGTGAGTTCTGTGTTGATCCGAGAGATGAGAGATTTAAAAAGTTGGGAATAAACGACATTTCCATGATTTTCCTGCTGGGATGGAGTTAATTCCTCCTCACCCACACAGGCTGGAGCCCACAAAAGCCGGGAGAAAACCTCTCCAAAAGCATTCCCAACTCCTGGGAAAATGGGGATTTAATCCTGGGGCTGCTGCAGGGGTGAAATCCCTCTGGAATCCCTCTGGATTCCTCGGGATTGTGGAACAGGGAGGGCTGGAAGGGATCCCTGCAGGGCCATCCCTTGGTGCCAGGAGAACAGATCACAGCTGGATGTATAAAAAATATCAATGCATATAAAATATATCAATATCTATAAAATATATCAATGCATATAAAATATATCAATATATCAATATCTATAAAACATGTCAATATAGAATATATCAATGCATATAAAATATATCAATATCTATAAAATATATCTATGCATATAAAATATACCAATATCTATAAAATATATCTATGCATATAAAATATATCAATATATCAATATCTATAAAACATGTCAATATAAAATATATCAATGCATATAAAATATATCAATATCTATAAAATATATAAATGCATATAAAATATATCAATATCTATAAAATATATCAATGCATATAAAATATACCAATATCTATAAAATATATCTATGCATATAAAATATATCAATATATCAATATCTATAAAATATGTCAATATAAAATATATCAATATATATAAGATATATCAATGCATATAAAATATATCAATATCTATAAAATATATCTATGCATATAAAATATACCAATATCTATAAAATATATCTATGCATATAAAATATATCAATATATCAATATCTATAAAATATGTCTATATAAAATATATCAATATATATAAAATATATTTATATTTTTATAAATAATTATATTTCTATAATATATTTATATATTATATATAATATTATATATACTATTTATTATATAGTTATATAATATATCATACATTTATATTTTTATATTTTATATCAATGCATATAAAATATATCAATAACTATAAAATATAACAGTATAAAATATATCAATATATGTAAAATATGTCAATAGAAAATATATCAATATATATAAAATATGTCAACATAAAAATTATCTATATATAAAAGATATCAATATAAAATATAACAATATATATAAAAGATGTCAACATAAAAGATAACTATATATAAAAGATATCAATATAAAATATATCAATATATATAAAAGATATCAATATAAAAGATGTCAATATATATAAAATTGGTCAATATAAAATATATCAATACATATAAAATACATCTATATATAGAAAATATATCAAATACATATAAAATATGTCTATATAGATATGAAATATATCAATCTATATAAATGTCAATATAAACTATGTCAATATATATAAAGCTTGTCAAAATACATAAAATATGTCAATATAAACTATATCAATATATATAAAATATATCAATCTATATAATATGTCAATATAAACTATATCAATATATATAAAACTATCAATACATATAAAATATGTCAATATAAAATATATATACATATATACTGTATATTAGATATATTATATATGTTATATACATATAAACTATATCAATACATATAAAATATATCAATCTATATATGTCAATATAAACTCTATCAATATATATAAAATATGTCAATATAAAATATACATACATATAAATACATATAGACTATATATTAGATATATCATATATTATATACATATAAAATATATCAATACCTATAAAATATATCAATGTACATAATTTGTCAATATAAAATACACATAGATATATAAAATATATCTATATATATAATATATCCATGGGTTTGGGACAGGGGCTGAAATGACCCCACAAATCCAAAGGAGCTGCCCCACATCAGCCCCAAAAAACAACCTGAGAGCAGCACAGCTGAGCTTCTCCTCTTGTGGAGAGATTTAATGTAGTTAAATGTCCATAAAACACAGCCTGAAGTGAATTAAGGTTGGAAAATTGTTGGAAAATCCCAAGGCAGCGCCTCTGGGTGTCCTCTCAGGGCCTCATCTGTGGGTTTGGGACAGGGCTGGGGCTGAAATGACCCCACAAATTCCAAAAGAGCTCCCCCACATCAACAAAAACCAACCTGAGAGCAGCACAGCTGAGCTTCTCCTCTTGTGAAGACATTTAATGTTACTGTGTCCATAAAACACAGCCTGAAGTGAATTAGGGTTGGAAAATTCCCAAGGCAGCGCCTCTGGGTGTCCTCTCAGGGCCTCATCCGTGGGTTTGGGGCAGGGACAAGGGTGGTGCTGAAATGACCCCACAAATTCCAAAGGAGCTGCCCCACATCAGCCCCTGCTGAATCAGCCTGGCAGCTGCACATCAGCCTGAGCCTTTCCTCTGATGAGGAGATTTTGTGTAATTAATTCCCCACCAAACACAGCCTGGAGTGGCTGTGGGACAAAGGAAGGTTCGCACCGAGCCTTGGGCTGCTCTCTCCTGCTGCTTTTCCTCCGGAAAATTCCCGAAATTCTGGGTGTGCTCTCAGGGCCCCATCCCGTGGGTTTGGGACAGGGACAGGGACAGGGGTGGTCCTGAAATGATGCCACAAAATCCAGATGAGCTCCCCACACCAGCCCCCAGCTGAAACCCGGCCTGGGGGCGGCACATCAGGTGCAGGAGGCCGAGCCTTTCCCTTTATGAAGAGATTTTGTGTAATTAAGTGTCCCTAAAACCCTGCCTGAAGTGAGTTAGGGTTAGAAAAGGGCTGGGGTTGGAAAAGTCCCAAGGCAAAACCTCTCTGAGGGCCCCATCCATGGGTTTGGGACAGGGACAGGGACAGGGACAGGGACAGGGACAGGGACAGGGACAGGGACAGGGACAGGGACGCTGCTGAAATGATGCTACAAAACCCAAAGGGGCTCCCCCACATCGGCTGGAGCAGCCTGAGAGCAGCACAGCAGGGGCTGCAGCCTGAGCCTGGCCTCTTATTAACAGACTTCATGTAATTAAGTGTCCATAAAACCCTGCCTGAAGTGGTGTGGGATGAGGGGAGCTCTGCACTGAGCTCTGGGCTGCTCTTTTTCCTCTGGAAAAGTCCCACAGCCTGAAGTGAGTTAAGGCTGGGGTTAGGAAAGGGTTAGGGCTGGAAAAGTCCCAAGGCAGCACCTCTGGGAGCTCTGTGAGGGACCCATCCATGGGTTTGGGACAGGGACAGGGACAGGGGTGGTCCTGAAATGATGCCACAAAATCCAGATGAGCTCCCCAAAACCAGCCAGGACCAGCCCCAGCTGAAACCCGGCCTGGGGGCGGCACATCAGGTGCAGGAGGCCGAGCCTTTCCCCTTATTAAGAGATTTTGTGTAATTAAGTGTCCATAAAACACAGCAGCCTGAAGTGGCTGTGGGACAAGGGGAGCTCTGCACTGAGCCCTGGGCTGTTCTCTCCTGCTGCTTTTCCTCTGGAAAAGGCAAGATTTTTTTAAAATTTTTGTTTTTCACTCTTCCAAAGCCCAGCCAAAAAGAAGAAAAAAAAAAAATGAAAGCAAGAGAAAAGTGCTAAGAAGTTAAATAGGGACAGCAGCAGCCCACCAGTGGCTGCACTATTTCTTGCAACATGTTATTTTCTCGTCTGATTTGTCAGAGTTTCCTGTTCAACGCAGAAAACATCAAATTGAAGTCTGGCTTCTGCCTCCCTTCCCAGGGAGAAGGGAGAGACGATGGGGAAATATCCAGCAGAGCCTCCAGCAGCCCTCAGAGCCATCACCCCGCTTCCCTCCACGGAAAAATTCCTTCAACAGCAGGAAGAATCAGCCCCATCCTTACAGAGATGGTGGGAATAAAATAAAAGATAAATAAAATTAAAATGTCCAGGTTTCCCCAAAGGTCTGCAAGAGCCAAGCAGGACTCAGGGATTCCCCCAACGCTGCACAATTGTCTCGTTCTCACTTGGAAAAGTTCAAAAGGACACGGAAAATGAAATTGTTTTTCTGTGTGTGCTGACAGGAAACCGCGGATGAGCCACACTGGGAAAGTTCATCCCAGGAAATCTCAGCTTTGAGCATCCAAACAACCACAGCCAATGTTTAAAGGGTTTCCTCGTGGAGTTTTCCTCTCGGAGCATCCCAGGAATCGGGGCCAGGGAAGGCTGGGATGGAACAGGACAGCAACAATGCGTGAGGAGGAAGATTTTAAAATGCCAAATCCTTTGGGACGGGGATTATCCAGGAAAAGCTCAAACGCACACAGAGGAGTTTGCGAACGGATTGCAGCGGCGTGGTGCCGCTCCCATTGCCACCACACGCTCAGAGCCCCAATTCTGCCCGAGGTTCAAGCGAGATTTTTCTCTAATTTTCCTATAAATATGCATTTTTCCCACTCAAACACCGCCCTCTGCTGCAAGCCGGGCTCGATGCTCAGCAACAGATTCCCCAGCGTTGCCCGTGGCAACGCAGTTGTTGAAGGCGATAAAAATTCTGATGTCTCGGTGCTTTGGAAAATGCCAGAGCATCAAAATGCAAATGATGCAGCCTCCTGCAAAGGGCATCTGAGGTAAGGGATATGTTTAGCTCCGGGAGGAGCAGGATGGTGAGAACTGAGCCCAGCTCCCTGTGACACCCCGGGCATCTGCTGTGTTGTCACCTCCTGCCCACTCCCGCAACACTTGGGAGCTTTTTTCCTCCAGAAGCAGGGTGAAATCACCCCAAAGCGATATTTTTATCCCCTTTTCCCTGGAGCTGAGCGCTGCTCCCGTTGAGGGAAAGGCTGTTTGGAGCAGAGCTGAGGCAGCTGCTGGCATTTACCTTCACCCCTCGCCGCTCTCTGCTCCGGCCCGGAGCTGCTCAGGCTTGGCCCAAGAATTTCACAACCGGCTGCAAAAAAATTTCCTCCTGCCCACAGCAAAAATCCTGATTTCACCCTGCCTGCCTGGGGCTCCCAGCGAGCTCTGCCCACGCTGGAGCCACAGGGAGGGATTTTTATTGGGAACAGCCATTCCCAAGCCCTGGGATCCCAAATCCTCGCAGGAGCAGCGAGAATTCCACTTGCAATTCCCTGGGTGGACCTGGTGTCCCTGGGGTGGCCACTCCAGCCCAGCACCAGGCCTTGAAAATCCATGGAATGGGTCCTTCCGAACTCCTTGAGGGAAACCATTGATTTCTGCTTGTCTGCTTTGCCTCAAAATGGATTTAGAGGGAAACACCTGAGCTGGGCTGACATTAGGGATTGTGTTTTTTTAGGGAGTAGGCCCTGGCATCTCCCAAAAATGAGCTCTGGAGCTGCTGCTGTGCTTTCCCTCAGGAATTCCAGGGGGTGCTGGATAAATCCAGATCCTTCTCTGGGATGGGGAATTTGGGGGGAACATCAGCAGCAGCACCTTCCCTGCCAAGCTGTGGCTGCAGAAAGCGAGGCAGAGCCTTCCCAGCCAGAGAGCAGAGTCAATAAACTCCCAGCAAACCCAAAATTCCCTCCTAGGAGAGGAGCTAAGGAACATTTCAGCTCCAGGGTATCCAGACACAACAGATCCAGAGATTAAAAGTCATCACAGCAGGCAGGGGTTGAAATCTCACCAGAGAAAAGCGGTCAGGACAATATTCCACATTTTCTTTGCCGTTGTTCCCATTTCCTGGTGCTGCCCAGCCCCCGGGAATATTGGAAAATAAGGATATAGATATGGGATGAAACACAGGGAGTTCCCAGGGTCCAGGTTTCAACAATTCCATGACAGCTCCATTTTCACAGCAGTTTTAACGAGCAGGAGGCAATAAATGCAATTAAAAAGTGTTAATGAATAATTAAAGTCACATCTTAGCACAGACATGAGTCAAAAAGGGTAAAAGTCCAAGGTTTGGTTAACTTTAAGTGTTTCATACACAAATAACTCCTCATTTTTTCTTGTGATGTTTACATTTGAGGGAGTATCCAGAGTTAATTACCTGGGCAGAGTTTTGTGAGATATCAACATTAAAAACTCAAATTAAAAGAGGACAATTAATAGATCAGGACAGATTATTAGGAGTATTTAACACTCCCTCAGCTGTCAAGGAGTCTTTAACACAGCAGGAAGCAGAATGGCTGGGACAGTGGGAGGTGTCCCTGGGTGATCTCCAGTGTCCCTTCCCACCCAAACCATTCCATAAAAACATTCCATAAAAACAGCCAGCGATGAAATGAGGTGAGGTTTGAGCTTTTCTGGGCCTGGGATGAATTCCTCTGGCACATGTGGGCTCCAGCCACGTCTGGGTCAAGCTGCATCCCCCAGGTCAGGGTGTGCCCGTGGTGCTCCAGCCCCAGGTTTAAAATCCCCACCTGCCTCTCTCAGGAAGTTTGGGCACCTCAGGATTTGTGTTCCAGGCCAGAGCTCATAAATGTCATGGTTTTAAAGTATTAGCTAAAAAAATCACTAGAAAACTTACTTATTTCTTGCTGTGAGATATGGATTAGAACAAGAGAAAATCAGGCTTAAAACTTAAAAGGAACAAAGAAAGTTTATTAACAAAAACTACAAGAATAAGAAACCGGAATAAAACTTCCAGAAACCCCTTTTCTCCCCCACTACCCAACCACTCCCTTGTTCACATGACAACACAGAGACAAAAAAACTTGGTGGTTAAAACAGTCTCAATTCTTGCTATAGTACTGCCATCAGTCTTTGTAGAGAAAAAGAAGTTCTCTTCTGCTAATTTACGGAGTTTTTTTCACAAGAAAACCATTTTTTCTTCATGGCTTTCTATTTCTCTGGTGCACGGAAATTCTGCCATCAGTTCTCTCCTCCCATTTCACACCACTCTGAGGTGTGTTATGGGCCACAGCTCCCACACTCAGGGAGTTTGGGCACCTCAGGGTTTGTGTTCCAGGCCAGAACTGTCGGGGTTTTGGTCCATCTGCCTCTTCCCACCTGGAGACGCTTCCTGCTGCAGGAGCCAGAGCCCAGCCTGGGCTGCTTTCAAGGTTTCCAGATGCTTCTTTGCATTTCCATGGCAATAAAAGCCTTCTCTGTGCTCCTGAGCTCTGTCAGGTGCATCCTGTGTTGGTTCCAAAATCCTTGGAGTCAACCTCCAAGAGGAGCATCCTGGAGCCCAAAGGGTGGGAGCCTGGCAGAGCCCGGATGGAAAAGGGGCAGGAGGATACCTGGCAACATTCCTGTCCAATTAATTTATTGTCCTTTTTTCTCCTCGCTGTTGCTCTGTTATTAATTGTTAATGTAGCGGTGCAGTGGCTGCTGTGTGAGGAAGGGCTGCTGGGAATGGCTGAGGGAAAGAAAATGGGAATGGGAAAGGAATGGGAAGAAGCTGGGTCTGGAAAAGTGGAATCTGTGCAAAAGCAGGGAGCGCTCGTGGCTGGCTCGGCTCTGCAGGCGCTGGCAGGAAATCCCTGCTCTTGGAACAAGAGGGCAAAAGGATGGCAAAGAAAATGGAATGTGTGGGGTCACCGAGTTCCTGAATTACAGGGTTGTGTCCGTGTGAAATGCCGGCAGGGAAGGAGAAATCCCGGGAATGTGAATTTGCCAAACCCCGTTTAGGAGCCGTGCCCTGCCTTCCCTGTAAATAGAAACAATTCCCTGCTTCACATTGAAACCCAAAAATGCTTCACCTTTGGTGCTTTTCCATCCTCAGTCTGGTCCTATCAACCCCCCGGGAAGGTTTTAATAAAACCCAGCACTGAGTACATGGAATTAGAGAGTTGGACCCATCAGATGGACAGAACTGAATGGAGATGAAGGGAAAATAAAAGATGGTGAATATTTGAACTGGAACTTTGAGATGCTTCTCCTCCAGTGGATCAGGCTCTGTTGCCTGATTTCCAGAGGGATAAACTGTTAAAATCCCAGTGGATTGGGAAGGGGAGCCCAGGCTGTCCCAGCCCTGTGTGCTCACACAAGAGAGCTCCGGGCTGGGATTTCAGGGGAAATCTCTTCACCTCCTCTGCAGCTGAGCATTCCCACAGTTCCCAAAACCCTCCCGGGCAACAGAGCCCAGACCTTTGCAGGCTGGGGCTTGACTGGGGAGGAAATGCCAATATCCAGAGCTGAAGCCTGACTGCAATCCCGCGGTTTTGTAACTCTGGCTCAGCTTACGGAGCTCTCAGAGCTCCCTCGGACTCCTGGAACCATCCCTGAGCTCAATCCTGCTGCCCCAGCTCCAGCAGGACTTCTGGAACCAGCCCTGAGTTCAGTCTTGCAGCCCCAGCTCCCTCGGACTCCTGGAACCATCCCTGAGCTCAATCCTGCTGCCCCAGCTCCAGCAGGGCTTCTGGAACCATCCCTGAGCTCAATCCTGCAGCCCCAGCTCCAGCAGGGCTTCTGGAACCATCCCTGAGCTCAATCCTGCAGCCCCAGCTCCAGCAGGACTCCCACTGCAGCTCCAGGGTGACAGAAAAGCTCCTGGTGAAGAGGCTCCAAGCCCAACAGAGCTGAGCAAAGGCAGCCCTGGCAGGCCCATCACAAAACCTGGGGTTCCAAAGCCTCTCCTGAAATCCAAAATATTTTCTAATTCTAATTCAGAGCAGAGCCAGAGCTGCCCTGACAACATCTGGCCTCCTGCCACAGCCTCACAAAACCTCTGCTGAGGCTTGGGGAGGGGGCTCTGGGTCCCTTTTTATTCAGGGGCTGCCCCGGGCCATGCTGCACATTAAAGTTCCATTTATAGACATTTTACAGAGTGTTAATAAATTTACAGAGTGTTAATAAGCAGGGGGGAATTGTTTGTTGGTGTTTCTGATGGAATCCAAGCGGGCCAAAGCTCCCCGTAAAGGATCTGCGAGGCCCTGCTCACCAAACCTGACCAAAGCAGACACAGCTGTGAGGGGGGCAGGACATCTTTGAGCCATTAACTCTTCATAACATTGAAAAAATGGGGGTTTAATATAAAATTTGTCTTCAATATCAGCGGCCTGGTGTGTGAAGATCGGGGTTCTCCCACCCAGCGCAGCAAGAGGGGCTGCAGGAGGCTCTGGGGAGCACTGGGGTTTGGCTAGAAGGTGTCCAAGGAAGGGATTTGAATAAATAAACTCGAATAAATGACTTTATTTAGAGCATGGCCACACCCAGGGCTGGTTCCCAATCTGTGTTGTCACCCCAAAGTCTGATTCCAATCTCCTGCTGGCTGCAAGAGGAGATCCAGGGATGGCTGGTAGGATCCTTTTCCCCTTCAGCTGCTCCAGGCAGGCACTAAACCACCTCCAGGAATAATCCCAAGGGATTTGTCACCACCTATGGCCCCGTGTCACTGCCCAGGGCAGGCAGTTCCAGCAGTTTCCATGGCACCTCTCCCATGACTCCAATCTAAAATGGAAAAGCCAGCCCGAGAAACCAGAGGTTCGTGTGTGGCACCCCAAGGGGACAGGAGGTGGCCAAGGGGAGGTGACACTGGACATCTCCTGCCACGTGTCCCCAGGCCATCACAGCTCCAGGGGACTCAGGGCTCTCTCACAGGTCAGCAAATGACAGGAAAACTCTTTCCATGGCTGTAACAATTCCATGGCTGTGATTCCATGGCTGTAACAATTCCATGGCTGTGATTCCATGGCTGTAACAATTCCATGGCTGTGATTCCATGGCTGTAACAATTCCATGGCTGTGATTCCATGGCTGTAACTCAATGTTTTAACTCATTCTGTGGCTGTAACTCCATGGCTGGAACAACCACACGATTGTAACTCCATGGCTGTAACTCCTTCCATGGCTGCAATTCCATGGCTGTAACTCCTTCCATGGCTGTAAATCCATGGCTGTAGCTCAATGATTTTAATTCAATCCATGGCTGTAATTCCATGCCTGTAACTCCATGGCTGTAAGAATTCCATGGTTGCAACTCCATCATTTTAACTCACTCCATGGCTGTAATTCCATGGCTGTAATTCCATGGTTGTAACTCCATGGTTGTAACTCCATGATTTTAACTCACTCCATGAAATTCCACGCCTGTAACTCCATGGCTGTAATTCCATGGTTGTAACTCCATGGTTGTAACTCCATGGTTGTAACTCACTCCATGAAATTCCACGCCTGTAACTCCATGGCTGTAATTCCATGGCTGTGACTCCATGGCTGTAGCTCAATGATTTTAATTCACTCCATGAAATTCCACACCTGTAACTCCATGGCTGTAACTCACTCCATGGCTGTAATTCCATGGTTGTAACTCCATGGTTGTAACTCCATGATTTTAATTCACTCCATGAAATTCCATGGCTGTAACTCCATGGCTGTAAGAATTCCATGGCTGTAAGAATTCCATGGCTGTAAGAATTCCATGGCTGTAGCTGCACGCCTGTAACTCACCCCACAGCTGCCATCCCATGGCCGCGACCCCACGGTTTTAACTCCACGGCTCTAACTCATTCCGTGGCTGTAACTCTGCGGCTGTAACTCAATGATTTTAACTCATTCCACAGCCATAATTCCATGGCTGTCCGGCCTCCTTCCTGCCCGGCACAGCTTCCTCCGAGCTGGTGATGTCATGGCAGCTAATGGGCTTTAATTGTGCCTCTCCGCTCAGTAACAATCAGCTGAAAGCTCATTAAGCACCAGCCTGTGGCTGCTGAGGGCAGCGCTGGCTCCTCACAAACCCTCTGGTGAGCGTAATTTTCCTTCAGAGCGCAGCAAAAGCAGTTTGGGGTCAGATCAAGGGTCCTGCAGCAGGGTGCTGGATCAGATCCAGCGTTTATGGGCTGCAGGATATTTTCCTTGACTGGAATTTGTGCCAGGGCAACCTTTCCCTTGCTGAAGGCTGCAGGAGAATTCCAAGAAGGGCTCAGGACACCTCACCTGATGCTGGGCCAGACTTTGAGGTGCTCCAGCCTGGACTTTGGGGGTGCCCCTAAGGGGGTTTGGAGCTCCCTGCTGGCACAGGAGGATGGAGAAAACCCTGAGCTCCATCTCCAGCCTGGTTCCAATGAATTCCAGACCGTTTCCAGCCAGAGCTGTGGGATCTGATCCCCTCTCCAAGCACCTGGACACACTGCTCCACCCTGCTGACCCACGAGGTGCAGGTGCCTTTCAAGCTCAACAGAAATGCGGTGTTTGCTCTCAACCAGACAACAGAGGAGAAAAATCCTTAAAAGTGGAGAAAATATGGAATTCATGACAAATTACCTGGCTCTTTGAGGCCTTTAAGGTGATGCCGTGGCATCAACAACTCCTTGTTTGCCTGCCCCTAGCCAGGGATGCTCTGGACATCAGGAAATGGATATGGAGCCTCCTGCTCAAGCATCCCATGGACTGTTCCATGCTTGCGTGGCTAATTGGATTAGAGAGAAATAATTTAATGATCTGGAAGTGATGAGGGACTGGATGGCTGATGCCAGTGGTGGCAGCGTGCCAAGGGGAGCACATCCAGCCAGTGAGATCCCACTTGGAGCTTGACAGGGATGCAGGGATGGGCCTTGGGCAGGGCAGGGAGCTCCAGGGCTGGTTCTGATCTCATTTCACGCCTTCATAGCTCCTGTTTCACACAGATCTCACCGAGGCTCTGAGCAGGGAGTTAATTGTTCATCCAGCTCTTCCTGGAGCTCTGGAGCCCTTCTGTGCCTGTTCTGCCGATCAAGACGGATGAGGAATCTCTGCACCTGGAATACCTTGATTTCTTCCTGTCCGAATTTCACCCTGAGCTTTTTTGGAACCAAAACTCCTAAATGCGATGGGTTACGCTGGGGTGTGAGGGATCTAGAGGTGAAAAGGGAATTTCTAGACCGTATTCCTGGGAAATGGGCTTCGCCTTGCAGGTGTCTCCCTGGAGCTCTGCAGGGAGCCCAAGGATTTCTTAGCATTCAGGGCTCTCCCAGCCTGTGAAGCCACTCATTTCTTGCTGGTCCTGCATTTGGGAATCTTGAATTCCATTGGAATCTGAATTACTGTTGTGATTTTTGATGGGCTTTCTCACCCAAGCTGGATTTGTGCAAAGCAAGAGGTGCCCTGAGATGAAATGTGGGGTTGAGCCTCCATGGGGAAAAATCCCTGTAAAGCCCAGGAAGAGGGGATTGACCCCACTGGGGGACATGGAGAACCAGGGAAGAACCCAAAACCCTTGGATTGGGTGTTGTTTGGATCAGTGACTTCATACAGAGCTCCCAGACCAGGTTTCCTTGTTGTCACAAAGAAAGGTTTGCTGTTATCCACCAAATAAGGTAAAGCAACAATCAATTCTCCCCAGGGCTATAATTAACTGTGTTCCCTGGGTTGTGCCAAAACCAGGGAAGAACAGAAAACCAAGGAAAACAAGTCTTGAAATGTCATTTCCTTCATCCACCCGTCAGAGCAGGCTTAGCCGGGAATTCCTGAGACCTCTGTCCTTCGAAATCCTGGAAGATTTCCATGGCCTATCCATCTACCTTTAATTTTAGCAAGGCCCATCTATTTATTTTTAATTAGTTTCAGCAAGGCTTATCCTTAGTTAAAATCTTAACTTCTCTAAAATCCTAAATTCTTCCAAGTTTGTGTCTCAGAGCTCAATCCCTTCTTGGGTGGTGCAGCTGCTGGGTTGTCCCAGGAATGTTTTCCTGGAAGGAAACTCCAAGTTGTTCTAAAGAAGTTGTTTGGAAGGCCTGGATCTGGGAGTGCAGCTGAGCCCTCAGCCCTGCCCTGGTGTTTTTGGCTGTGTGAGGAGCCTCAAATTCCTTGGAGCCACCCCAGGGACGTTGAGTCCGTGTTGTGCCGTGTCTCCTTGCACAACAGGGACCATCTGACTTCCACGGGACGTTGGATCTGCACCATTTATGGAGCCCTGAGAACGCGGTCAGAGAGAGGCAAAGCAAAGCTCAGCTGCACGTCCAGGCCGGGTCTGTGTGGGCTGAGCATGGGACAGGCCTGGGATAACCCTGGCAGCCACAGGGAGGACAAGCACGGCACGTGGTCAGAGCAGCCGATTCCACAAGTCCTAAACTTGTGCCTGATGGCACATCCAGCTGGTGGAGAAGCCAGGAAAAGCCATCCAAAGGGAACAAAATGGAGAGGAAAGAGGACAAGGGAACAAGAGTGTGAATGTGCCCTGGGGAGTGAGAGGAGGGGCTTGAAGGGATGAGAGCAGAACACTCCCAGGACTCAGTGTCCTCCTGCTCTCTCTCTCGGGAGCTGCTTTATCTTCAGGGAAGTGTTGTCTCTTTTGGGAATGCCACTTCCAAGAGTACAAGCAAGAACTTCCTGTGCCTTCAAACAGCCCTTCTGGTTATCTCCACTCAAACTGTTCCTTGGTTACCCATAGAGGGGTGGGAGAACTCCTCGTTCCGTTTTCCTCGCTGTGATTTCCAGGGAAGAAAGCAGAGTCTGGAGCTCTGCGCTCTTGGATCTCCTCCATGGCCCCATCACGGTGCGACTTCCCAGTGCAGGGATTAACGATGAGAAACTCGCTCTGTGGAGTCCCAGGAGGGCCATTCCCCGGCTGGGGAGCTGCTGGCACATTTATCCGTGGATTCACGCTCAGCCTCCAGCTTGGGAAAGCAGAGTGTGCTCTGGCACCGCCTCTGGAGAGGTTTTGGGATCAGGGCTCGGGACTGGGGCTCGGCACAGGCTCATTCCCTGTGCTCCTGGAGCAAACTCCTCCAAGGAGCTGCGTGGAGCCCAGCAACGCTCTGGGTTCTCATTCCAGTTCCAATAACCACTGCTCTGGTTTCCATTCCAAGGAACAATACCAAGGGATTGCTCCTTGAGACTGGACCCAACCAGAACCTGGCAGGAGAAGGGTTTTCCTCGCCAGAATTTCTGATCTAAAGCAGTGAAAGACTGGAATTTACCCTCTTGTAAATGGGGGCTAAAGCCAGGGAAACCACACAATTTTTGATATCCCTGGATTTTCACCAAAGCTTCACCCAACAGCACAAATGATTCATCCTCTGAAACAGAGATTTATGTTATTTTTGTTTACCTTCACCTACCAAAGAGCTGAGCTGGTGATGCTTGAGGTCTGTTCCTGCCCTGGACTTGCTAGGAGCTGTTTTGACTGAACTTTTCAAAGCTGTTCAACGAGCCTTTCATGTCAAAAGAACAAATTAAGCAAGATTTTTAACTGCTCTGCTACATCAGCTCTCGTTGTTCTGGGACAGCCAAAACGTTACAGCTTGGCCTGGTTGGTAGAAGAAATCTCCTGTGCCCTTGGAGGCCTGGGGACACGGGGCTGGAATTACAACAGTAGCTGGACTTGGGAATTATTGGGTTTTATCTATTGATTTCTTATGTTGCTTTAACGGCAAAACTTTCTGGGGTGGCTGTCCAGGCCCCAGGAGGAGCACTCGAAATGAGTAAACAAAGAGAACATTTTTCTTGGATTAATGTTCTATCAAGCCAAAACCGAAAATGAACGATGCAGCTGCTGTCATCTCTGCATCCCAGAGCTGCTCAAACCTCCAGCCATGGAGGGTTTGGTGGTCTCAGCTCAGAGAGGAGCCTGAATCCAGCCAAAAGTCCCAATCCATCTTTAGGGAGAAAAGAGAATCCCAGAAATGCTGAAGTTGGAAAAGATCTCCAGGAGTCCAAGCTGTGCCCGATCCCCACCTTGTCCCCAGCCCAGAGCCCTGAGTGCCACATCCAGGTTTTGGACACATCCAGGAATGGGGGCTCCAAACCTCCCTGGGCAATTCCAGGGCCTGACCACCCTTTCCATGGAGAAATTCCTGCTGATGTCCAATCTGAGCCTCCCCTGGCCTGGCCTGAGGCCGTTCCATCTTGTCCTGTGACAGAACTGCCCTTCCCAAAGCTCCTGCCCCTCAGGCATTCCTGTTTAATCCCTTCTCCTCCCTCCTGGATGGATTCAATTCTCCTGTGCATCCTGGAGAAGAAAAGCTCTCCATCACATTGAAATGCAGAGCTTCCTCATTAGAATTTAATTTGCAGCGATAGAGAGGAAATTATCCTGTCAGTGCCGAGAAAAGAAACAGAGATTGAGGGCAGGAGCTGGTTGATAAATCACACCGAGGACTTTCAGAGGCTTAAAATGAATATTTGGCTGGTGGAGGTTGGAGCAGAGCTTCAGAATGACCCCCCACGGAAGGGACAGATGGCCCCCATGACAGCAGGAGCCCTCCCTATTTTTTCGGAGTAGCTGGAGCAGTTGCCATGGCAACCCCCATTGCAACAAACCCCAGAAATGTCTTTGCAATTAATTCCTGAAAAACCTACGGAGTGGGATGAGTTTCTCGAAGAGACTGAGACTCCTGCGTTGGCATTTTCCTGGTGGGCGTTGTTCTCCTGCCAGACACTCCACCAGCAGCGGGTGAGAGCTGTCCCGAGCTCTGAAATGTCTCGGGAATGGGGAATTTGTCAGCTTTTAACCCTTTTCCGGTCCTCCCAGCGGGAGATGCGCATTCCACATTCCACAAACAGCTTGGGAGAGGAAAACCTCCATCACCCTCCAAAGAGAGCGGGGCACCACTTCCTCAGCAGAGGGGCCAGGGACACCAAACACCAAACCAAAAAGGCATTTCGCTGCCTCATTCCCATCTGGAACCTCTGGAGTGCCACAATCCCATCTCCTTTGGCTGTGAGTGTCCCAGAGGTTGAGGGAAGGCACCTCCACAGGCCACCAGAGCTTGGGCTGGAGCTCTGATTCATTCCAGCCTGTGGGAAACCATCTCTCCCAACCTGCCTTGGGATTTTCCATCCTTCCCATCTTTCCCTCCTGGATTTCTGCAGTGCCATGTCCAGACCTGAACTTTTTGCTCAGTGCAACTGTGTTTTGCATTTTTTTTTTTTTTTTTTTTTTTTGGAGTCACTTCCTTCTCTTTTTCCAATCCTCTGCTGCCTTTGAACCTCTGATTCCTCCCTGGGGATGTTTCACAATTTTTCCATGTCTTCCCAAAGTGTTCCTCCCCGTGCACTGCCCCTGTTGCCACATCTTTCTGGAGATGGGATTTTTCTTGCTCTTCCCAAGCCTGAATTCCAGAGCTCCCTCCCTTTGATGTCTTTCTGGGCTTTGTTTCCCCGTTTCCCCCACTGGGGAAGGATTATCCCGTCTGAGGCGTGGGGATATGGAATTCTGGGGAAGGGATTTTGGAGTTTTTGAGGGGAAAAAAATGCCATTAGCGGTGAGAGACCTGTCTGGGGTGAATCAGAGCACTTTGATGTTGTGGCTGTCCACACTGGGCAGCTCCAAATTCCCAAATCCCGAGAGCAGGTCAGGACTGGACCAAGGTGTGTCCCAGTCCTTCCACATCCCCACGGATCACGAGGAGCTGCAGCTCCTCCAGCGAGCCTGGGGCAGCCTGGATCACCTGGATTACCCAGACCTGGGATAAACTGCAGGAAGCAAATTTAGCCTGACTGAAATTCAAAGGAGTAAAAATGTGTGGAAAATAATCTGGAAGTGTGGCCAAGTCTTTCATTCAGCAGAGCTGCATTAAAGACCATAGAGAGGAAAGATGTGTTGATAGCCATGGAACTCCCCTAAAATAATTGTTATATTGCCTTTAAATTTAAAATAAGTATTAGATTGCCTTTTAAATTTAAAATAATTATTATATTTCCTTTTAAATATTATTATATTAGCTTTAAATTTAAAATAATTATCATATTGGCTTTTAAATTTGATCTTTTTTGTCTTCCTTTAATTTCCATTAAAAAAAAAAAAAAAAAAAAAGCTTTTCTGATCCTTCCTTTTATATTTCCCAAGTCCCATGTGCCTTGGCTCATCCCAAGTTGTTTTCCCACTTCAAACCATCCCAATTTTTGTTCCCCTTCCAGGCAGTGCCATTTCCACCTGACAGACAGGAGGCTGTCTTTGAGCTGAGCCCTTTCTGTGAATCCCGAGCACATTTAGTCCTTCCAGCCTCCCAAAAAAAACCCTCCCTGGAGGAATTTGCTGCAGTTCCTCAGCATCACGTTGCTAATGAAGTGTCTATAAAGAGATGCACAGCATTCCCTGCGAGCGGCGGGAGCTGGGGAACAACGGGAATGCTGCAGCTCCCAGCTCTGCCCCACGGGCCGGCGTTATCCATGGCCATTCCCAGATGCCATGAGCATCCCATCCCATTCCCACCAAACCCCCAGCATCCCTGTCCCGGCAGAGGTTCCCACACGGATTCTGCATGGACGGGGATGGGATAAAAATCTTCCCACAGTTGGCCACCTTTGGTGGCTCCAGAGGTGAAAATCCACTCACGGCCACGTCCAACAGGGACAGCCTTTTCCCTGGATCTGGATGGAGCTCCCACCAGGTTCCTCTCCTCCACAGGTGACACTTTGTGTCCCTGCCAGTTGTCCCGTGCTGGTGTGGCAGTGCCAGTGTTGCCACGCTGCTGTTCCCCAGCCGGGGGTGGGAACATGGAACAGACCCTTCTGTTCCTCCCTTGGCAACCACGGAGTTCCTTCTGTGACCCCGGCACTGCAGGGGCCATCCAGAGTGGAATCCCAGCATGGTTTGGGAGGGAAGGGACCCTAAAACTCATCCTGTCCTCAGGGACACCTCCTGCTGTCCCAGGGTCACCCCCACTGTCCCAGGGTCACCCCCACTGTCCCAGGGTCACCTCCCACTGTCCCAGGGTCACCTCCCACTGTCCCAGGGTCACCCCCACTGTCCCAGGGTCACCCCCACTGTCCCAGGGTCACCTCCCACTGTCCCAGGGTCACCCCCACTGTCCCAGGGTCACCTCCACTGTCCCCAGGGTCACCTCCCACTGTCCCAGGGTCACCTCCCACTGTCCTAGGGTCACCTCCCACTGTCCCCAGGGTCACCCCCACTGTCCCCAGGGTCAACCCCACTGTCCCAGGGTCACCCCCACTGTCCCAGGCTGCTCCAGCCCCAATGTCCAGCCTGGCCTTGGGCACTGCCAGGGATCCAGGGACAGCCACAGCTGCTCTGGCAATTCCAGCCCAGCCCCTCCCCACCCTCCCAGGAAGGAATTTCTCCCCAGTATCCCATCCATCCTCTGGCAGTTTAAAATGGGAATGGGAACGACTCAACTCATCTTTTACTAGGATGAGGAATGAGCTGGTTTGGAAAGGGTCACATCCTGCCGTGCCCCCTGGCAGCATTCCTGAATGTTTTTAGGATGCCCAACGTTGCTGCAGGGCTGCAGTGCCAGGCTGGGCTCGTGTCTAGCCTGACCTTGGACGCTCCCAGAGATGAGGAATCCACGTCCTCCCTGGGCAAGCTGTGCCAGTGCCTCCCCATCCTTATATGCAGGAAGGACCTTGAAGGACCACGGCACAAGCGCTGAGGCGATGGGATTTGTGAAAACCCAAACATTTTCCACTGGAACGCCTCCCCTTTCCCGGCAGAGGTTTATTTTGGACGGCCCTGGCTCGCAGGCTGCTGCATTTCTCCTGCTGCCTTTCCCTGCAGTGATGTAATGCTGGAGCGAGCGCACGTTCCCAGACATCTGCATCCGCAGCACGGGGACACGTGCGGGGACAGCGGGGGGTGAAGCACCTCGGAGAGGGCTCAGCCACCTTCACCTCGCTGCTCCCGCAGCCCCATCCCCAGGGACTGCGCATCTCAGCCCGTGACGTGCGGAAATCAGGAGGGTTCGGAGCTTGAAAATTGCAAAAAATGGGTTTTTTTGCCCGAGCTGCTGTGGTGGCTTGTGGAGGGTGAGCTGGACCAGCTCTCAGACCATGGTTTGGCTCAGCTCTGCTAAAAGCATCCCCTGTTTTGGTCAGATGTCCTGCTGTGGTTGTCCCCACTCCCACCCCGGCCTCTGTGGGGTCTGCACAAGGGACCTGCACCCTCTCCCGTCTCCCCTTCTCTCCTGTCCCACCCCACCGAAGGGCTGAGGGAGTTCTGTCCCTTTCCCTGTGGTTTAAAATCCAGCTTCCAGTGGAACATGGATGGGAACACCCCAGAGCCTGGATGGGATGGGAACACCCCAGAGCCTGGATGGGATGGGAACACCCCAGAGCCTGGATGGGAACACCCCAGAGCCTGGATGGGATGGGAACACCCCAGAGCCTGGATGAGAACACCCCAGAGCCTGGATGGGATGGGAACACCCCAGAGCCTGGATGAGAACACCCCAGAGCCTGGATGGGATGGGAACACCCCAGAGCCTGACCCAGACCACCCTCCCTCCCTCCAGCCAAACAAACTCTCCAACAGCTGTGGAGCTCAGAGGCCGAGCCAGAAGCGCTGCCAGCCCCTGACAAGAGGTGATCTATGAGCAGTTCCGTGTTTGATGGCTCATGGCAGAGGGAATTCAGACGAAGGCAAGAAGGGAAACATCAGGAAAAGCAGGGGAGCCCTGCAGGAGGCAGCTCTGTGAGTAATGCTGCCTTCTGAGCAAAGCTTCAGCTGCTGCAGAAACAACAATAAATCCAGTCCCACTTCATCCAGAGGACAGAGCTGAGCCCACTTGGCCTGGCCAAGACACAGCTCAGGAAAAGAAAAAGGAAAAGGAAAAAAAAAAAAAGGGAGAAAAATAAGGGGGGGGGGGGGGGGGGGGGGTGGGGGGGGTAGGGGGAACCCTCCTTGTTGGTTTTCAGCCCAGAGTTCTCAGATTTTGATTTTCTAGGGGAAAAAAATACTGAATTTCTCCCACTCTTTGCCCAGGGAACAGGGATTATAATTTCTCTGCCTGTCTCTGTCACCCCAGCATTTGTAATCTCTCAGCACTCCCTGCTGGGGAAGTTCTGGGCCTCCCACCCTTCCCAGTGCAGGGAACACCAGAACAAACCCAGTGGGACCCTGGGCACCCGAAGAATTCCTCAAACTCTGTGTCCTGTTGGATTTTGGAAGCCTGAGGCAGAGCCATAACTGGGTGATGGGTGGAGCTGCCGAAGAGAGCTTGGCTTCCTCCCTGGAGAGCTGTAAATCCAAACTGCTGGCCAGGAGAAATGCCAGATAATCCCTCTGCTTCCCTGGCCTGGCCAGGAACCGCATCCAGCGGGCACCGCCGCGGGACAGAGGAGGATCAGCCAGGCCAGGACCGGTCAGAGGTCCCAAAAACAGACCTGGGCTTGTTTAGTCTGGAAGTGCTGCAGGGGAGACGTGATAACAGCTCTGAGCAATGTGTGAGAGGAGGCTCTGTGGGGGAACAAAGTGTTCTCCACATCATGGGAAGGGTGATTTGGGGTGATTTCGGGTCATTTAGGAAGAAAACCCCGATGGGAGAGTCGGGAAGTCCCGCAAGTGGAGCTTGGGTGGGTTTTTATCAGAGGTTGAGGGGTCTGGCCAGGCTGGTGCCCATGGGGACGTGGGTGCCATCATTGACACCTCCTGGGGCGTTCCCGGTCCAGAAATCTTTGAGGCCACAGTTCCTCCTCAGAAATTTTGGGGGGTGAACCCCACCTGTGCCACCGTGATGCCCACAAATTCCAGGACACAGCCACGGTGTCACAACGTCACATTGTCCCTGCAGGATGCCAGCAAGAAAAGCCCTCGAAGAAACTCTGGAAAGGGAAAATCCTGGCATTCCTAATTCCTGCTGTGTCCCTCTCACTCCCAGCCACACAGAGCATCCCGAGGGGTCAGCACCTGCTCCCAACCCTCACTGGAGAAAGGATCAAGGTGTGGAACCAGCACGGAAAACCCATGGAGGCCGCGTGGGTTTGATGGGAAAGTGCTTTGGGAGCGAAACCGGAGCTGGGTGGTTCCTAAAATCAGGGGGGAAATGAGGGAGAGCACTTCACACATCCAGTAAAAACTGGAGTAATTACTGCTGGTTGGGGACACGGGCAGGACAGGGTGGCACCGCCTGTCCCAGCCACCCACGGGCCCACAGAGTGTCCCCAGCAGCCTGATTTCAGAGCCATGGGGGTTTGATGTGAAAGTGGCAGTGAAACTGGAGCTGGGTGGTTCCTAAAATCAGGATAAAATGAGCGAGAGCACGAGCTAACACATCCAGTGGTCACACAAGAGGGTGACACCACCTGTCCCACCCAGTGTCCCCAGCAGCCCAATTCCAGAGTGCTGACCCCAGCTGGATCTCACCTTCCTGGGACAACAAACTGGGAATTGCTCCTTCCCAGAGCTGCTGTCGCCCTCCCCGTGCCTCAGGGCAGGGACTCTGAGCGTGTTCCCTCAGCTCTGCTGTTCCCAAATGCCGGCCAGGAGCACAAAGATCCATCTGCAGCTGTCCCTGGTGGCCCAGAACATCACCAGGAGGGAGCTGGCTGCTCTCCACACCCCGGCACACCAGGAGCAAACAGTTGCTCCGGTTCTGAGTGGGGCTGCACAAACCATCGGGCACCTCATTAATCTTGTGGTTAATTCTCTGCAGGAGGCTGGCTGCAAGGAGGAATAAATTCTCTGTTTTAATTACAGGAGGAACAATCAGAGTGGCCTTTCCAGCTCCTTTTCATGCCTTGCTGGTGGCAATCTGTTTCAAAGTTGCTGTCCCTGGGTGTTTTTCCCCTTTTTTTTTTGATCCAGGGAGCACAGACCAGCACTGATTCCACCAGATCCTGAAATCAGCGGCTCCTAAATGCTGGAGAAACCCAGGAAAACCCCTGGTCAGGAGCTCAGCCTCCTCCAGCTCCTCACTAGGCACCCCTGAGGCTGTAAACGCTCCAAATCCCCATCTCTGCCCTCTCCTCCCTCACAGGGAGCTGGGAACGGCTGGAGGAGCTCGGGCTGGAGCGAATCCCAGCGCTCTGACTGATGTCTCCAAGCCGTCCCAGCTCTGAGCTCCGGGAAGGGCAGCGGCAGGGCTTGGCAAAGGTCACAGCTTCGTTTTTCCTGGGCTTCAGCCCTTCTTTTGGCTCGGGATCCAAACTGCCCCAAGGGAGCTCCAAATCCTCGCTTTGCCGGGCATTCCTGGCTCCAGGCAGGGCTGGAAGCACCCCAGACCTGCTGGGATCCATCGGCCGGGCACTGCCCTCCTTCCAGCCCCAGCAGGAGGAATTTCTTCCCCCTGGGGCCTTTCTCTTCCTCTGCTGCTCTGCTCTAAGAACTGACTTTTCCCTGGCAAAATCAAGTGGAAAGAGCTGAGCTCGACACCCTCAGTCCCCCCCGGCCACGGGACAAATTCTGTGGTGGTGGGGACACAGCCCAGCCTGCCATTTAATTAATTAATCAATTAATTAACTGGGAGGAGAATTTACGGCTGGATTTTCCCCCTCTCCACGTGGATTCAGGCACACACCATGCTCCAAAAGCCCTTTTGCTCTCCAAATATCACCAGGAACAAGGCACAGCTTGTGAAATCCCCGGAGATTTTCCCCTCTCTTGCAGCACACGGGAGATGCCCGAGCCAGAGGTGGAACACCAGGCACAGCTTTTGGCACGGAAAAGGAAAACAGTTTTATTTTTCCAGGCTTTTTTTCCCCCCACTTATTTGGCTCCATCACATTTATCACGAGGCTCTGTGGCCGCTGCAGGTCTCACCAGAGCGGGGAAAGCGTCTCACACACGTCTGGAGAGGGGGAGGCTGGAGTTTTCCTCCTCTGTGCGTCCACAGACACCTCATTTCTGAGCTCCACGGGCTTTTCTGGCCACGCTGGGCCTTGGGCCGCTGCCTCATCCCAGGGAAGCAGGTGATGATGATGTGCTGATCCCGAGCTCCAAAAAAATGGCAATTATTTGTTTTGGAGCAAGCGCGGAAAACTTGAGCCTCAAAGCCCAGCGGGCGAACAACAGCAGAGCAGCAAACAGAGGCCTGGTTCTGCTAGGATTCCTCAAATAATCGCTGCTTTCTCCCAGGCTGGGCCTGCAGGACTTGGGTGCTGCTGTTGGACACTTCCAAACCTCCCGATGAGCTGGGGCTGGGCTGGGGCTCCCACCCCGGAGCAAATCCTTCCCTTCATCAGCTGTTTTTAACAGCAGCGAGGCCTGGGCCTTCGGATCGGCCTTGCCATGTTGAAGGAGGAGGTGTGCAGGGGTGTCACTCATTACTGCTGAATTCTTGGCTCAACAAATCGGATTTTTTGCTTCTTTCTCCCCTGACAAAGGCGAGGGGAGGATAATTTTCCGGACTCCCCTCCCGGCGCGGATTTCCTGCGGGGTTAAACGCTCCAGTGCTGCACACGGGGCTCGAGGAAGCCAGGGAGAGCCAAGGGTTGGATTTTTGGGGGAGTGCTCTGTGCTGGGGTGGAGAGGAGGAGATGAGGTTTGGGATTGTCACCAGGCCATGGGTGAAACACCAGCCCTGCTCAGCCTCACGATGTGGCCTGGAATGTCCTGGAGCCAGCAGGGACATCCCTGTCCCGGGGGGCACCAGCAAAAGCTCCTGGAGGATGCTTAGAGTTGGAACTCTTAACATGATTCCAAAAAATATAAAATGTGTCGTTAAAAAACCCGAAACAACTTTTCCAAACTGGAAGAAATCTGCAATTACACCGGGTTTTTAATTTTTTTCTTTTATTCTTAGGCTTAGACCAATGTCCTTTAGCTCTTGCCAAGGGAAAAAAAAAGACATAAATGCAAGAGGAAGGTGGCTGGAAATGAGACGTTCCTCAGAGCTGTCCTGAACGGGTGGAATTCTGCTCAGCTCCGTTGGTTTCTAAGCTGCACCAATTAGTGCTGGCTGAGGATTCTTCCCTGAGTTTCTCCCCTCTCTGATTTTTTCTTTAATTGCTGTTTCTGGCTATAATTGTGCAGAGAGGCCCATTAATATTCCCCAGTAAATCAGGAATTCACTGGAGCAGCTGCAGGGTCCTGGCCTATTAAGGAGCCCTGAAACTCCCCTTGGAAAGCTCTGCTTGGAGTTATAATTTTAATTTCCATCATTTACGCTGAGATTTTCTCTAATGGAGCATCCACCTCGGGCTGGTTTTGCTTTTTAAGGGGCAAGGGAGGGAGGGAACTTCAGCCAAAACAATTCAGCAGTTTCGAAGAACAAAGTTCGAAAGAAAAAAATTCTCTTGTTTTCCCCAGCCTGGTAATTCTGGCCAAGGTTTGTCCAAAATTTGTGACCTCCCCGTGATTCCCATGGAGGGATTTTATTCCCATTAGAAGGATCCAGATCCTACAGCTCCAACAGCAGAGTCCCTGCCCTCGAGGATCCGCCGGTTTGGGGTCTTGAACGTGAAAATTTTGGAGTTAAATCCACTGGGAACAAGGGGCAGGGTGGAGCATGGAAAGTGGGAACAGAGTTAAAGGTATAGGGATATCCCCAGGGATTTGGGATGGATACAGAGCGGGTGGGGTGGGAATGGAAAAGGGAACAGAATTATAGATATAGGAATAACCCCAAGGATTTGGGATTGGGAATGGACATGGAGCTGGTGGGGTGGGAGATTGGATTCCATCCAGGATCAGCTGCACAAAGGGATGGGAAGAGGTGCACTGGGAAAAACTCCTGGAGTGGGAGCCAGGGCATGGGGAGGACGTGATCAGTGCCAGGGATTTAGGGATGCTCCAGCAGGGAGGGGAGAGGGCAGGGAAGAGGCTGCAGCTTCGTTGGATCATTCAGTGGGAAATGGGTGAGTAACCAAGGCAGGAGAGGTCCAAGCCCTGCTCCTTTCCTTTTTTTTTTTAGGACAATTTTCCCTCTTTTTAGGATCACTTCCACTCTTTTTAGGACAGCTGGATTCCACTTCCATGATTCTGGGCTGTTCGTCTGCATTTTATTTTGTTATCAGTCAATAAATCCCCGTGTTCACAGTTGGGGCTTGTGAAGCAAAACACTTCAAAGTCATAAAACTAACTATGGGGGAAAAAAATCATAAAATATGAAGCAATATTTGAGAATTCCACACTCGGATATTCATGTTTTCCAACAACAAATCTGCTCGGAGAGGATTTTTTTCCAAGAAATGTTGCAATATTTTTGGCATTCAGAAAAAGTGTTCCAGGAACAAAGTCCTTTGTGAGCCTCCAGCCAGTTTTATCCTCAGATTATAAATGGGAAACTGAGGCACGGGGATGGGGAGTTCCCCATGGTCCATGGGCCCAGAATTCCCGCTGTTATCCCAGTAAAACCAGTTTAAATGGGATAAAACTCCCCAGCAGAGGTGAGCACTGCCTTTTATCTCCCATCAGATGTTAAATGTCCTCTTTCAAACCCATTCTTTTTCAAACCCATTCCTTTTTCCAAACCCATTCCTTTCCATACCCATTCCCTGCTCCAGTTTCACTTGGGGAGAAATGGGAATTCTCACTGATCTCGGAGGAAATTGCTTTCCCTTTTGTTAGGAATAATTAGGAATGCAATTTATCCCCTCTTCCCTAATTACGAGTGCAGGAGGATCCATTTGCCTCGTTAAATATTTATTGTTCCAGCCTAGGTAGGAAGGAGCACAGCCCTGGAAGTGCAGCCTTGGAAACCCATCCCTGTTTTCCAGAGTAATAATTTCATCTCGGATCACTTTCCCCACTCAACCTGCAGCACAAATCCGCTGGGATTTTATAAACTTTTACTGCTGCTGGCTTTGGGGCTGCAAAAACCTGGAATTTCAGCCTCTTGGCTTGAGGATTAAGAGTGAAACTGAAGCGGGGAAGATCCCCGTGCAAGGCTGGGATTTATTTCGTGGGGTTCTCTATAAATCAAGGACGATTTCATGTCCATCCTGCTCGTTCCCGTCTGGAGTTTGTGGTGGAGCCATCCAGGATTTGAATCATGTGTGAAATATTTCTGTCCATCTGCTCCAACAGGAGAAGAACGAGGCTTCCAAGAGCTGCTTTTGTCCATAATAAATCTCCAAGGAAAGCCCAGCAGATGTGGAGGGTGGGCGCTCCACGCAGACCTTCAGCCACGTCCTGCATTGTTCGCCTCAACTCTAAGGAAAATTCCCAGAATTCTTGGATTGCTTCGGCTGGAAGCATCTGAGAAAACATCTTGGGCTGTTTGACCCACTGGGTCGTGAAAATAAATATTTGGAGGGGAGGAATTTCTGTGGGATATTTCCCAAATCCAAGGGCTCGCGAGGTGACGGGTCTGTGCCGTGCCCGTGGCAGGGGGACCTGGGGACAGCACCACTGGTGGCTTTTCCAGCAGATGCTGTTCCTCTAGAGCAGCTCCAGGGCAGAGAGGCTGGGGTCACCCAGGGAGGGGATTTCTCCCATTGAGAATGAGGAGGAGGAGGGAATTTCATGGATAAAGCACAGATTGGTGCTGCAGGAGCTCACAGCGATGTGACCTCACAAAAACAACGTTTCTGTGGGGCTGGGTTGGGTTTAGAGCCAGATCCTGCTAGCAGAGCCTGGAGAGCCTGGTCCATGAACACCAAATTCCCACTGCTATCCCAGTAAAACCAGTTTAAATGGAATTAAACTCCCCAGCAGAAGTGAGTGATGCCTTTTATTTCCCATCAGATGCTAAATGTCCTCTTTCAAACCCATTCCTTTCCAAACCTATTCCCTGCTCCAATCTCACCGTGTTTGAGCACGTGGAGCCTTCTTTGCCCCAGGGTCAGCGTGGTGGTCTTGGAATTGCTCTCCCAGCCTGGATACCTGGGAAACGGGAAAGAGCGAGTTCAGCTTTCTGCAAATGAGCCTGTCTGGGATTGTTGTGCTGTCTGCCTTTGGATAGGCAGGAATTGAGCCTGGCACGGGGAGGGTTTTGTGGTCATGGAATGGTTTGGGTTGGAAGGGAACTTAAATCCCATCCCATCCCATCCCATCCCATCCCATGGCAGGGACATCTCCCACTGTCCCCAGGGTCACCTCCCACTGTCCCAGGGTCACCTCCCACTGTCCCCAGGGTCACCCCCACTGTCCCCAGGGTCACCCCCACTGTCCCAGGCTGCTCCAGCCCCAATGTCCAGCCTGGCCTTGGGCACTGCCAGGGATCCAGGGACAGCCACAGCTGCTCTGGCAATTCCAGCCCAGCCCCTCCCCACCCTCCCAGGGAACAATTCCTGCCCAAGATCCCACCCAAATCTCCCCTTTTCCAATCTCAAGCCATTCCCTGTGTCCTGTCCCTGCAGGCCTTGTCCCCAGTCCCTCTCCAGCTCTCCTGGAGCCCCTGCAGGCCCTGGAGGGGGCTCTGAGCTCTCCCTGGAGCTTCTCCTCTCCAGCTGAGCACCCCCAGCTCTCCCAGCCTGGCTCCAGAGGGGCTCCAGCCCTGGAGCAGCTCCAGGGGCTCCTCTGGGCTCTCTCCAGGTGCTGCTGATGTTGGAATTCCCAGCACTGGGGCAGCTCTGCAGGTGGGGAATCACCTGAGCAGGGCACAGGGGAGGATCAGTTTCCTGCTGGTTCTCCAGCCTGTCCTGAGAAACCGTGAGAGTTCCTGGGTGGTTTTTTTTTTTTTTTGGTGTTTTTTTGTGGGCAGTTTCTCCCCATACCCACCTGGTTTGGGGATGGGGAACCCAGCAGAGTTTGTCCGAACATCGAGGCCTCCTCAGTCCCCATCCCCTCCTCCTGACCCGAGAGATCCAAACCAAACACGAGGAGGCAGAGCTTTTTTTGGGAGCACAGCTGTTGGCACACACACATCAAAGGCCTGGCGAGGCCTCTGTGCCTCCTGGAACCTGCCCCTGCCTTCTCCTGGCTCCAGGGGCTGCTTCCTCCTCCCTGGCCAGGTTTCCCTGCGGGACCTGTTGCTGGGTGAAACAGCAAGATTTTATCAGCTCCCACTGTGCTTCCCAGGTGTGGCAGGCACAGCTGGCTGGGCCCTGCAGCTCCCAGAACACTTTCCAAGCACTCCTGATTTAATTTTCCGGCAGTTGTTATCTCTCATCTGCCAACACCTCCAGTCTGACACTCCGTGTCCTGCGGGTGAGGGGAGCAGCGGTGAAATCAGCAGCGCTAAAGTGGAAGTTTCCTGCTGGAGCTGCAAATAAAGCTGCCTCCACAGCCAGGGCTGCTGTCCTGATGTGACTCCAGACACCGAATCCTTCTGGCAGCTTTGGAAACTGCTCAGAGCCCAACATGAGCTATTCCTCCTCCAGGTGACTCTTTCCAGCTGTGCTGTCCCAGTCCTCACTGCCTGCAGGATCGCTGCTTTCCCTGGGGTTGGGAGCAGTCAGATGAGTTCTTTCCATCCCTGGAAGTGCCCCAGGCCAGGTTTCACCGAGCTTGGAGCCACCAAGAGCAGTGGGAGGTGTCCCTGCCACGGCAGGGGGTGGCACTGGGTGGGATTTAAGGTCCCTTCCAACCCAACCCATTCTGGGATTCTGGGATTGAAAGGGGCTCAGGCTGGAGCAAAGGAGGCTCAGGGGGAATTTCTGGCTCTGCACAAGTCCCTGGCAGGAGGGGACAGCCGGGGGGGTCGGGCTCTGCTGCCAGGAACAGGGACAGGAGGAGAGGGAACGGCCTCAGGCTGGGCCAGGGGAGCTCAGGGGGGACAGCAGCAGGAATTTCCCCATGGAAAGGGGATCAGGCCTTGGAAGTGCCCAGGGAGGTTCAGAGTTCCCATCCCTGGAAGGGTTTAGAAGCCCCTTGGATGTGGCACGTGGGGACATGGTCAGAGGTGGCCTTGGCAGTGCTGGGTTAAAGGTTGGACTCGATGATCTCAGAGGGCTTTTCCAGCCTCGATGATTTTGTAATTCCATAAAGACATCAGAATCTGGCCCTTCTGAGCCACATCCAGTGTCCAGCAGGGCTCTGTGACCCCTTCTAAAGCCACCTTGGGTACCTGAGGGCTCCAGGCCATTTTATCCTTGGAAATACCCAGTGCCACCACTCCCATCATATGACATGAGCCACTTCTCACCTCCTGTCTCAATCCCTGCTGGCTCCATTTCTGCTGCCATCCTGCCTCCCAAAATTCAAATTCCACCCCTGGACAGGTGATAAGATTAATGATAAAGTCACATCTGTCCATACATCAGCAGAGCAAACAGCTGGATTCACACTCAGGAACATCTGCTGACCGTGTCTTATAGGAATATCATCCAGGAGTGATGATTTGACTGGAATCAGAGATAATGTGTTTAAAGGCTTGTAAAATCTGACCTGAATTGCTTTTGGGTTGTTATTACTGCCAGTGGATTGAAGCTGGGAGCTGCTGACACCAAAACATAAGTCCCATAATTAGTAACAAACAGCAGCGTGGTGGGGTTTGTTTTATTACCTCATAATTTGAACCAGAAACTGCTGGTGGTGTCTTCTGGGATAAAAAAAACAATGCTCTGCTCCAGAGAGTTTCAGAGGAATATGCTGGATTTGATGGAAGTGAAGGAACAGGCTCCAAGGCCTGGAGTTTGTTGATTTTTCTGCTGCTGTTATTTCCAGTTAAAGTGTCATCTCACTTGGATCTTCCATCCAAACTTCTTTAGGAATGTGTGAACCTCAGTCCCACCAGGATCTGTCTCGCACAGTGTGTTCCATGTCGGGAAGCAAAGCCCAGGCTGTCTCTCAGCTTTGCCTCAGGCAGCTGCTGCCAGCAGGGACCTCACAGAATCCCAGAATCCCTGAATCAGCTGGAAAAGGATGGAAAAGGCCTTTGGGATCATCACATCCAGTCCATGATCTGACACCACCGTGTCCCCAGCCCAGAGCCCTGAGTGCCATGTCCAGGAATTCCCTGGACACCTCCAGGGATGGGCACTGCAAACCTCCCTGGGCACTTCCAAGGCCTGATCCCCTTTCCATGGGGAAATTCCTGCTGCTGTCCCCCCTGAGCTCCCCTGGCCCAGCCTGAGGCCGTTCCCTCTCCTCCTGTCCCTGTTCCTGGCAGCAGAGCCCGACCCCCCCGGCTGTCCCCTCCTGCCAGGGACTTGTGCAGAGCCAGAAATTCCCCCTGAGCCTCCTTTGCTCCAGCCTGAGCCCCTTCCCAGCTCCCTCAGGAATTCTCCAGCCCCTTCCCAGCTCCCTCAGGAATTCTCCAGCCCCTTCCCAGCTCCCTCAGGAATTCTCCAGCCCCTTCCCAGCTCCCTCAGGAATTCTCCAGGTCCTAAGGGGCCCAGAACTGAGCCCAGCATTGGAGATTCTGCCCTTGGCAGTGTTGGGTTAACAGTTGGACTCGATGATCTCAGGGGGATTTTCTGATCTTAATGATTTGATTATTCCAGCCATGGACACAAAGGGTTGTGCAGATGGATTTGGGATTTGGGGCTTTGAGGGGCTCCTCAGGGAATGCTGTCCCTGGGGTCACAGACCTTCTGCCAAGAGGATTTGGCTCTGCAGGTCGAGGCATCTGAAACCCAGGGTACCAGGGGACAGAGGATTGGGCAAAATCCTTTTTATTTTTATTCCAGAAATTGTCATTGCCATCACTCCACACTGGAAAGGTTTAACAATATCAACCTCCCTGCTGTATCCACAAAAATCCCAACCCATGAGTGCTGCCAGGGCTTGTCTGGAAGCCATGGGCTGCTTTCACACCTCAGTTTTCTCTCTTGGATGGCCCCAGTTGCTCCACCAGCCCCCCACAGCTCCTCAGGGGTTTTTCAAGGCGCTCCTTGGGGTAGGAACAGATTTCCTGGAAATCTTCCAGTCTTTGTGGCTGTGGGCACAAAAGAGGGCCTGCAGATGTCCATGGGCAAGGAAAACCCTTCCAGCTGCTCCCAGGACACCCCTGCTCCAAGGCCTGGGCTGTCTGAAGCTGGGGATTGCGGGGGACACAACCCAAAGGGAAACCTTTGAGTTTTCCCTCTCCAGGTTTCTCCCCGCCATTGCTGGCAGCCCACAGCACCACAAGCCATCGGCCCTGCCTCCATCTGGCCCGGAAAAGGCTCCTTTTAGCCCAGAATTCTGGGATTTGCTGCCAAGCCCTGTGCGGAGCCAGCTGGTCCTGCTGGGCTGAGCTGCTGGAGCAGAGGAGAGGATGGAGCATCCCTGCCCTGAGCCTCCATCCCTGCCCTGAGCCTCCATCCCTGCCCTGAGCCTCCATCCCTGCCCTGAGCCACAAGGAAAGGGAAGGGAAGGGAAGGGAAGGGGAAGGGGAAGGGGAAGGGGAAGGGGAAGGGGAAGGGGAAGGGGAAGGGGAAGGGGAAGGGGAAGGGGAAGGGGAAGGGGAAGGGAAGGGGAAGGGGAAGGGGAAGGGGGGGGGGAAGGGGAAGGGGAAGGGGAGGGGGAAGGGGAAGGGGATGCCCATGTGTTTGCCATTAGGCAGGCCCAGCCTTTCCAGGGCTGGATTCACAGATCCCAGGGAAGCAGAGCTGCCAACAGCATCACCAGGAATGAGTTCAGCCCCCTCTGGCAGCCAAGTCTGGCTGGCTCGGGAGGGTTCCTTGGCTCTCCAGCTCTGTGCTGGTGGCTTGAAGGAGCTGAGCAGCTCTGCAGGGAGCTGATGTGCTGCTGGCTCCCAGCCTTCACTGGGGGGTTGGAAATTCCCAGGATGGGCCCCTCAGGACAGATCCTGGGGAATTTCATTTCGAGAAAAAACCATCCTTGGTGCTCAGTGTTGAGGATAAAACCTCATTTTTTTTCTGGGAGCTGAGCTCAAGGGTTTTATTTGCTGAGGGAAAAGGCACCTTCTATGGAAATAATGTTTTCTGCTGGGAAGATAAGAAGTGATTTCAGGTCAGGAAAGTGTTTAGGTGGAAAATTCCTCCCTGGTTGGAAAGGTTCCCCTGATCTCCCTGGAGACTGGGGAGAGCTGGGAAGGGAAAAGTAGCAGCAGAGATTTGAACCCAGCTCTAAAAGAGGCTCCCAAAGCAGAGCAGCTCCCTCCCCATTGCCCCAGGGCTTCATGGAAACCCGGATTGCTCCGGAGCAGCAGATTGCACGTGGGAAGAGCGGGATGAGGAGAGGAAGATAAATGTGGAGATGGACTGTGGAGAGACTCAGCGAGCTGTCGGTTCATCTTCTGGCAAAACAGCTCCGTGCTTCCTTCCCTGTCCTTTCCATGGACTCACAGGGGGACTGAAATGAGGGTGACTGCGGCACGTGACAGAGCAAAATCACCTTTAAAGAGCCCCTGTGCTTAACCAAGGTTGTCTTCTGCCACACCTGCTATTCCAGGGCTGCTACATCCAATGTGTGTGTCCGTGATCATGGATGGGTTTCCATGTTCATGGATGTGTGTCCATGTTCATGGAGGTGTGTCCCCTATGGATGTGTGTCCATGTTCATGGAGCTGTGTCCATGTTCATGGAGGTGTGTCCATGTTCATGGATGGGTTTCCATGTTCATGGAGGTGTTTCTGTGTTCATGGATGTGTGTCCCCTATGGATGTGTGTCCATGTTCATGGATGGGTTTCCATGTTCATGGAGGTGTGTCCATGTTCATGGAGCTGTGTCCACATTCATGGAGGTGTGTCCATGTTCATGGATGTGTGTCCATGTTCATGGCTGTGTGTCCATGTTCATGGAGGTGTGTCCATGTTCATGGATGGGTTTCCATGTTCATGGAGGTGTGTCCACGTTCATGGAGGTGTGTCCATGTTCATGGAGGTGTGTCCCCTTGGATGTGTGTCCGTGTTCATGGATGTGTGTCCCCTATGGATGTGTGTCCACGTTCATGGAGGTGTGTCTGTGATCATGGAGGTGTGTCCATGTTCATGGATGTGTGTCCACGTTCATGGAGCTGTGTCCATGTTCATGGAGGTGTTTCCGTGTTCATGGATGTGTGTCCCCTATGGATGTTTGTCCATGTTCATGGGGCTGTGTCCATGTTCATGGGGCTATGTCCATGCTCATGGAGGTTTGACCCCTTGGATGTGTGTCCGTGTTCATGAAGGAGTGAGGAGACCTCCAGGCTCCTTCCCAGCAGTGTCCATGGTCAATCCCTGGACACTGGGATTTATGGAATTCCAGCTCTTATTCCAGCCAGTTCTCCCAGGCTCTGCTGAACATCTGTGGCTGGGTGTCCTCCCCAAAACAGTGGGGGCAAATCAGATTTTCTTGGGAATGTGAAAGGAGGGATATCTGGGACATAATGAATTCCTACATGTCCTGGAGCTCCTGAAGATGAGGTGGGACACAATATTTTAGGAGAATTTCCGGAGTGTTCCAGCCTCTTCCTGGTCCAGATCATTCAGAATCACAGAAAGGCTGGAAAAGACATACCAAGATTATCAAGTCCAACCTTTGAATCCCACCATTCCCACTAAACCATGGCATGAAGCGTCTCCTCGGGTTTTGAACACTTCCAGGGATGGTGATTCCGCTTCTTCCCTGGATGAAGGAGCTGTCAGGACCGTGACGCTGTCCTGTGACCCAGGAGAGGCTCCCAAAACAACGTCAGAGCTGTGCCACCAAAATCCCCCTTCTCTGCCCGATTTCTTCACCCTCAGGAGCTGAGAGGGGCCAGGAATAGCTCAAAGAAGGGAATTTTCAGGATAAAACAGGAAAGTGAAGGAAAAATCAGCTTCTGCCCATCACAGTGCGGTACAGAAGGGTCTCCTGTAGCTGTGATTCCCAGAACTCGGATCCCAGAAGCTCCATGTACCTGGTGAAGCTGATCCTCACGTCCCACAGGCACTGCAGGAGCTTCCCTGACTCCAGGGCCAGCTCTCCGAAGTTTTTATTTGGAAAAATAAAAACTGGAAAGGGTTGGGATGTTTTGGAGTGGAGAAAAGGCCACCAAAGCCCAGAACGTGCGGGATCACCCAGCCCTTCGCGGGGGCTCCCAGCACAGCATCCCAAAGGAAAAGCAGGAAAATGGGGTGAAGGTGGGATCTGCAGAAGGGAAAGGTAATTTTATTTTTTTTTCCCGCTGTTCTACAAATAATTTCCCCAATCCATCCCCCTGGCAGATGAGGAGATGACTTTTATTGTCCCGCTGTGACAGTGCCGTGACAGCTCTGCTGGGAGAGCGTCGAAGGGAGGCAGGGGTGGCTCACAAACATCTTTATATTAAATGGGATAGAGAGAAAAAAATCGGTTTTCCCACCTTTTCCACCATCCATGGCCAAACCCCGAGCTGTGGTTAAAGACCGGTCTTTATTTTCCAGCCCTATAATTCGATTTAATAAAAAACTTTATTTCTTCCCCTCCAACATTGCCTCTTTCATTATCTCTTCCTCAATTAAGCGTTCCTTGGTGGAATTTCAGGATAATTATTGGCTGCTTTATTCCCTCTGAGCACTGCTCAATCACAGGAGTCACACAATCAGTGACAAACACATCCTTAAGGATGGAAGGAGCTTTATTTAAATCAAGGATATGATTCACACTCCATTTTTATATTCCAAGTGCTTCAGAACATGGAAATACGTGGGGAACAAAGATCCTGCAGCCAGATTTCCTTGGAAGCAAAAGATAAAGGGCAAAATAGTGAAATAATTTTGATTTTGGCTTGAGATAGACCACAGGAAAGCCTGGCAAGACTTTGTGCCCTCGGGATGGACAGCCCAGCCACGGGAGCTCTCCTGGGGGATTCAGGATGTTCCTGGGAACAGCTCGGGGATTCAGGGAATTCCTGGGAGTGGGAACAGCTCAGGGAGTCAGGGTGTTCCTGGGGATGGGAATAGCTCAGGGATCCAGGAGATCCCTGGGAACAGCTCAGGGATCCAGGGGATCCCTGGGAACAGCTCAGAGGTTCAGGGGATCCCTGGGAACAGCTCAGGGGTTCAGGAAATTCCTGGGAATGGGAACAACTCAGAGAGTCAGGGTGTTCTTGGGAATGGGAATAGATCAGGGATTCGGGAGGTCCCTGGGAACAGGAACAGCTCAGGGAGTCACGGGATCCCTGGGAACAGCTCAGGGGTTCCCTGAAAACAGCTCAGGGGTTCAGGGGATCCCTGGGAACAGCTCAGAGGTTCAGGGAATCCCTGGGAACAGCTCAGAGGTTCAGGAGATCCCTGGGAACAGCTCAGGGATTTAGGGGATCCATGGGAACAGCTCAGAGGTTCAGGAGATCCATGGGAACAGCTATGGGGTTCAGGAGATCCATGGGAACAGCTCAGGGATTCAGGAGATCCATGGGAACAGCTCAGGGGTTCAGGGGATCCCTGGGAACAGCTCAGAGGTTCAGGGAATCCCTGGGAACAGCTCAGGGGTTCAGGGGATCCATGGGAACAGCTCAGAGGTTCAGGAGATCCCTGGGAACAGCTCAGGGATCCAGGAGATCCATGGGAACAGCTCAGGGATCCAGGAGATCCATGGGAACAGCTCAGGGATTCAGGAGATCCATGGGAACAGCTCAGGGATTTAGGGGATCCATGGGAACAGCTCAGGGATTCAGGAGATCCATGGGAACAGCTCAGGGATTCAGGGGATCCATGGGAACAGCTCAGGGATTTAGGGGATCCATGGGAACAGCTCAGGGATTCAGGGGATCCATGGGAACAGCTCAGGGATTTAGGGGATCCATGGGAACAGCTCAGGGATTTAGGGGATCCATGGGAACAGCTCAGGGATTCAGGAGATCCATGGGAACAGCTCAGGGATTTAGGGGATCCATGGGAACAGCTCAGGGATTTAGGGGATCCATGGGAACAGCTCAGGGATTTAGGATGTTCCTGAGAACAGGAACAGCTCAGGGATTCACTCAGCCCTCAGGGATCTCTGGAGCTGGGGGGGTCCAGGCCTCCTTCCTTGAGCCAAATGAGGGAATTCTTGAGGATTTATGGCCCCAATCCAAGGGAAAATGACAATGGATGTGTTGGGATGAGAAGCTCTGAGGTGTGGGATGGAGCCTGTAGGGCCACCCCACACCCGGAGTGCCCCGGGGGCGGCCCCAGAGCAGCCTGGGGGATTGCGGGATTTACCTGGATGAGGTTTTGCTGGGAATGGGAAAGGACAATCCCAAAAACCTCTTGGAAAGCCTGGGAATGCAGGCTCCTGCTAGCCAGGAGGGATAAAGGTGGGATTCACTTCAGGGGGGAAAGAGCAATGTGGGGTGACCCCATGTGCTGAGGAGCTCTGGGGTGCCTGGTGTGTCCCTGCTATCCCAAACCATGATATGGGATTGGGATATGGGATTGGAGTATGGCACTGGGGTACGGGACTGGGGTATGGGATAGGGGTATGGGATAGGGATACGGGATTGGGATATGGGATTGGGATATGGGATTGGGATATGGGATTGGGATATGGGATCAGGGTACGGGACTGGGATATGGGACCGGGGTATGGGATTGGGATATGAGACAGGGATATGGGATTGGGATATGGGACTGGGATATGGGATTGGGATATGGGATTGGGATATGAGACAGGGATATGGGATTGGGATATGGGATTGGGGTATGGGATTGGGATATGAGACAGGGATATGGGATTGGGATATGGGACTGGGATATGGGACTGGGATATGGGATTGGGGTACGGGACTGGGGTATGGGATTGGGATATGGGACTGGGATATGGGACTGGGATACAGGATTGAGATACGGGATAGAGATTTGGGGTTGGGGTTTGGGATTGTGATCCAGGTTTCTCTGAGCACACACAATTCCGTCTGGAGGGGTAGATGAGGTCGCTGCCGGTGCCAGCGGGGTGGGGACAGCAGCAGGACACGGTGTCCCAGCAAGGACGGCCCCGCTGCCCCCCAGTGACCCCAGGGCGGCCGCTCCCCTCACTGGGAACACGCTGCCAGCACCACCACAGCCCTGCTTTATTTCCTGCTTTATTTCAGACCCCTTCGGGGGTTTTATCCCCAAAATCTCCTGCCGGGCTGCGGGGCCTGGAGCGCGTTCAGGAGCATGTGCCGGAGCTGGAGCGGGGTTAGCTGGGGCGAGGCTGCCTCGGGAGCTGCTGCAGATACAGACACAGCCTGTTCCCACTCCCAGCATAGATATTTATAGATACAGATGTTCCTCCAGCAGCAGGGTTCAAGCTGGAGGTTTTCATTTTTTATTTTTTTTTTAATTTTTTTTTTCTCCCTGTCTTCCTTCCTATCCCTCCTTTTCTCTTCAAAGCGGGGCTGAAGGTGGAGCAGCAGCTCCGAGAGCAGCAGGAAGGCTGAGGAGTCAAGCCCAGCTGCAAATGAAGGCTTTAAGTGGGTTGAGGTGTCCCCGTGTCCCTGTGCGGGGCCGGGGGCTCCTTCCCAGAACCCCCAAAGCACCCCCGGGAGCGGGGCCGGGTTTGGGGCTGGAGCTGCCCCCGGGAGCGGGGCCGGGTTTGGGGCTGGAGCTGCCCCCGGGAGCGGGGCCGGGTTTGGGGCTGGAGCTGCCCCCGGGAGCGGGGCCGGGTTTGGGGCTGGAGCTGCCCCCGGGAGCGGGGCCGGGTTTGGGGCTGGAGCTGCCCCCGGGAGCGGGGCCGGGTTTGGGGCTGGAGCTGCCCCCGGGAGCGATCCCAGCCCGAGGGATCCCAGAGAGAGATTCCCGAGGGCAGGAGGGGGCTGAGCGACGGATCCTGATCCTACACAACTGGGATGTTTGGGGCTAAGAGGGGCAGGGCCCTTTGGTCCCCCCGAGGGGTCCCCTCCTGTCCCCCTCCCCAGGGCAGGGCTCCCCCTCCCCTCAGACCCCTCCAGGCTGGGATTTTCCAGCTCATTCCCCGCATGGCTTCAATCCCGCCACCCCCCCAGCATCTTCCTGCCCCAGAGAACTTCTTGGGAAGGAGAAAATCCCGGGGGAAATGAACCCACACCCAGGGGAGCAGCGCCGGTCGCTGCCGGTGCCCCCGAGCGCTCTCTTTAGAGGCTGGGCAAGGGCTCTGCTCCGCAATTAATTAATTATCCATGCCCTGTGCTCCGTCTGGGAGGCATTAATGGCTCCAGATGCGGATCGCGGAGCTCTGCGTGGCTCTGTAAACACGCTGGAAGTCCAATTTGGGTTTCCTCGGGTGCCTCATTTAAATGAATTATGTAAACGCTTTCCCCTCCTCTTTTGAGCAGGAGCCAGTCCGGCTGCTGCCCGATGTGTTAATCCCAGGAATAAAATAAAAAACAACGAGCCCGTGCATTCAAGGGAATAAAATGATGCTGGGGAGCCCCTGGAAGCACCGGGATGGCCGGGGTGGGACCGCTGTCCTGGCGTTTCCCTTTTCCCACCCTTTTCCCAAGCCCGGCGTTAAATCCAGTTTAATTTGGGAACGCAGTGCCCACAGTCACCTTCCGTGACCGCTGCCTGGCTTCTCCTGGGCTCCCCAAAGTCCCACGCTGCCCTTCTCAACCCATCCCTCTGGGGTGACCCTCCAGGGAGTAATTAGAGCAATTAAAGCCGCCTGGGGAGATAATGAGTACTGAGGGGTGGCAGCAGGTCCCTGCTCTGGTCCCGCTCTCCAGGCTGGAGCTGGGACTCGGGGCAGGGACAGGGAGGGGACCCAGCCCAGGGCTGTGATTTCTGCTGAGCTGGAGGTGGCAGATGTTCGCTGATGAATTATTCACCCGGAAAATTATCATGGAAATAGAATGGGCTGGGCTGGGAGGGATCTTAAAGCTCATCAAGTTTTCCTCCTTGCCATGGGCAGGGACATCTCCCACTGTCCCAGGGACACCCCCACTGTCCCCAGGGTCACCTCCCACTGTCCCAGCGTCACCCCCACTGTCCCAGGGTCACCCCCACTGTCCCAGGGTCACCCCCACTGTCACAGGGTCACCTCCCACTGTCCCAGGCTGCTCCAGCCCCAATGTCCAGCCTGGCCTTGGGCACTGCCAGGGATCCAGGGACAGCCACAGCTGCTCTGGCAATTCCAGCCCAGCCCCTCCCCACCCTCCCAGGGAACAATTCCTGCCCAAGATCCCACCCAAATCTCCCCTTTTCCAATCTCAAGCCATTCCCTGTGTCCTGTCCCTGCAGGCCTTGTCCCCAGTCCCTCTCCAGCTCTCCTGGAGCCCCTGCAGGCCCTGGAGGGGGCTCTGAGCTGTCCCTGGAGCTTCTCCTCTCCAGCTGAGCACCCCCAGCTCTCCCAGAAATGCAGCTGCTGCTGCTGCCTGTGGGAACTTTCCCCTTTGGAAGTGACAGTCAGCAAATAAAGGAGGTTTTTAATCCCTCATGGCTCTGTTCCAGCTGCTCTCTCCCGGATCTCTCCGTGGCACTTCCCGTGACGCTGAGCCCTGCCTGGGGAATCCCAGGGACAGTTCTGGGCAGCCCGGGGTGGTGACACCTCCGGGGGACGTGGGACACTCCTGCAGCCTCTCCCGTGACAGGCTGGGCTCAGTGGCGCTGCTGCCCTCCTCCCCCCCTGCAGGAAACAGGATATTTGGACTGGGATACGGATTGGACTTGCTGAGAAACAAATGCAGAACAGCCACAGCTCTGCAGAGTTCAGAACATTCCCAGAGAGGGAAATGGGAGCTCAGACTGCCCGTGAGTCCCACTCACCTCGTGCTTAGTCCTGGGGGATTTGTGCCATCAATCCATCCTTTATTTTTAATTTATTGCCATTAAAATACAGCCAGGAAGGCAAAAGCAGCCAGGCTCCCCTATGGCTGCTGCTCCTCGGGGTGCCTTGCACAGCTCGGGATGAATGTGGGGACATAAATCCAGGGATGGATGGGATGGGATTTATGGGATTTATGGGATTTATGGGATTTATGGGATTTATGGGATGGGTGGGATAGGATGGGACAGGTGCCACAGGGAACAGCCTGACATTGGGGTGCTGCTCTGCTGGAATCCCAAATCCGGGAAAGCCAAAAGCAACGCAGCCAGGGTCACCCCCAGAGCCCTGCCTCAGTTTCCTGGGTGGTTTTGGGGTGCACAGATCATGGCATTGGCGTGGGCCTGCCAGGGCATTCCTGAAGGAAATGGAGCAAAGAACATTCTCCTGGAAATAAATGATGGAGGCATGACAGGAAAATGAGTCTGGGGATCATTCCCAGAGCCTTCACTGTGGAGTGAACGGTGCGAGATGGGGGTCACAGATGGAGCATGGGGGTCACTGGATGGGGGTCACAGATGGAGGATGGGGGTCACTGGGTGTGGAATGGGGGTCACGGGTGGAGGATGGGGGTCACTGGGCACAGGATGGGGGTCACAGATGGAGCATGGGGGTCACTGGGTGCAGGACGGGGGTCACTGGGTGCAGGATGGGCGTAACTGGGTGCAGGGTGGGGGGCACAGATGGAGGATGGGGGTCACTGGGCACAGGATGGGGGTCACTGGGTGTGGAATGAGGGTCACGGGTGGAGGATGGGGGTCACTGGGTACAGGATGGGGGTCACAGATGGAGCATGGGGGTCACGGGTGGAGGATGGGGGTCACAGATGGAGCATGGGGGTCACTGGGTGCGCGTTGGGGGTCACTGGGCACAGGATGGGGGTCACAGATAGAGGTTGGGGGTCACGGCACAGGATGGAGGTCACGGCGTGCCCGGTCGCTGCCGGTGCGGGGTGCGGGTGTCGCAGCGCGGGCTCCCAGCGCCATCGCGTGGCTGGAGCCGCTCGGCACGGGAACGGGAGGCGGGATGGGAATGGGAATTGGGAATGGGAATTGGGAATTGGGAATGGGAATGGGAATAGGAATAGGAATAGGAATAGGAATAGGAATAGGAATAGGAATAGGAATAGGAATAGGAATAGGAATAGGAATAGGAATAGGAATAGGAATAGGAATAGGAATAGGAATAGGAATAGGAATAGGAATAGGAATAGGAATAGGATGCACCGCCAGGATGAGCTGCACTGCCGGGGACCCGGGGGTGGGCTGCACTCCCCGGGCATCTCCTGCCAGGGAGAGCTCCCAGCCGGGAACCCCCTGCTCTGTGCCCCCAGCCCCACCGTGGAGCTCACCCCACACCGTGTGCCCCTGGGCATGATCTGTGCCCCACACCGTGTGCCCCAGGCTGTACCCCACACCATGTGCCCCAGGCTGTGCCCCACACCGTGTGCCCCAGGCTGTGCCCCACACCGTGTGCCCCTGGGCATGATCTGCGCCCCACACCATGTGCCCCAGGCTGTGCCCCACACCATGTGCCCCAGGGCTGTGCCTCACACTGTGTGTCCAGGGCATGGTCTGCACCCCACACCGTGTGCCCCAGGGCTGTGCCCCACACCATGTGTCCAGGGCATGGTCTGCACCCCACACCGTGTGCCCAGGGCTGTGCCCCACACCATGTGCCCCAGGCTGTGCCCCACACCGTGTGCCCCTGGGCATGATCTGTGCCCCACACCATGTGCCCCAGGCTGTGCCCCACACCATGTGCCCCAGGGCTGTGCCTCACACTGTGTGTCCAGGGCATGGTCTGCACCCCACACCGTGTGCCCCAGGGCTGTGCCCCACACCGTGTGCCCCTGGCCATGGTCTGTGTCCCACACTGTGTGCCCCAGGCTGTGCCCCACACCATGTGCCCCAGGGCTGTGCCTCACACTGTGTGTCCAGGGCATGGTCTGCACCCCACACCGTGTGCCCCAGGGCTGTGCCCCACACCGTGTGCCCCTGGCCATGGTCTGTGTCCCACACCGTGTGCCCCTGGCCATGGTCTGTGTCCCACACCGTGTGCCCAGGGCATGGTCTGTGCCCCCGGGCATGCTCTGTGCCCCACACCGTGTACCCCTGGGCATGGTCTGTGTCCCACACCGTGTGCCCCGGGCTGTGAACCCTCCTTTGCTCGCCCCCACCGCGGCTCCCGGGGTGCCACAGGCCAGCAGAGGTGTCCAGGGCCCCACAGCGATGCCAGCTGTGCCCCCAGCCCGGGTGGGCTCAGCTCAGAACACCCCGCTCACCAGGAAACACAAATCACCGCGTTTACTCCAACCCAGACTTTATTAACGAGGCAAAGAGCTGGGGCCAGGCCAGCGCAGCCCGGGGGAAACCTGAGCTGTGGCCCGGAGGGGATGGGGACCGACCTGCCCCGAGCAGCTGGGGCCACCCTCGAGGCTGGCAGGCAGCAGGACCTGTGTGCCCGGGATTTTCCTCCAGTTTGGGGACACAACGCCGGCTGGGTCCCGGGTCCTGCACCCGGCCAGACCCCAGAGACCCCAAAAGGCACCAACAGCTGGTGAGAACCGAACCCAAGGCAAGGCAGCGGTGTCTGCTGGGTGACAGGGTCTGGAGGCACCCCCAAAGGCACTACACAAACACGGAGATGATGAGAGGTTTCTAAAAACACCCTCAGGTCTCTCTCAGCCCTTAATTTTCTCTGCTTGGCACTTCATCCTTTACAAACTGAAACAAAAGAGCTGCAAGAAGGCACAACCCAGCACAGCAGCCCCTGCACGCAGAACTGAGGCTGAGGCAGAGCTGGGGCTGTCCCCAGCCTTGAGGGACAAAGCCACGATGGCAGCAGCACATCCAGGGCCACCTCAGCTGAAGTCCCGGTCCGGCAGCACCAGCGGAGCCACCAAGGTCCAGAGGTAGAGCAGGAGCCCGGCCCAGCTGGAGCAGATCTTCACCCACACGGCCGTCCAGGGGCTCCTCAGCACCTGCAAGCTCTCATCCGGCCTGAAACAGCCAAAGGCGGCTGTTTGTGACACTGTGACACCCTGCCAGTGCCCCCCTGGGAACACGGGGGTGCCCCACGGCCGCATCCAGCCCGGGCTGTGACCCCTCTGCTGCAGCCGCAGCCTTGGTCCCTGCTCCCCCTCCTCCCAAAGCACCCCGAGCTGTGGCACAGGGCGCTGCAATCCCAGGCACAACCCCAAAAATAATTCCCGCTGGAAAAGGGGCACATCCAGCAGCCTCGGAGCCCGGAGCTGCGGCCAGCACCCCGGGAGGAGGGCCAGCACCCCGGGAGGAGGGCCAGCCCCAGGGAGGAGGGGACCAGCACCCCGGGATGAGGGGCCAGCCCCCCTCTCACCTGTACCAGTTGGTGAGGGTCATCATGATATAGAGGGCGGCGAGGAGGAGGCAGAGGTGGAAGAAGGTGTAGTTGTAGGAGACACCGTCCTGCTCGTTGTCGTAGGCTCGGTGCGCCCCTCCCTCCTCCGCCGCTCCCGGTCCGGCCCCGGCCCCGCTCTCCTCCGTCAGCATCAGCTTGTTCACCTGCGGGTGGTCCGAGGAGCGCAGGCTGCGGGCACAGGGGCAGGGGGATCAGCACCCACCCCGCGGCCGGGCTGTTGTCCTTGGGGCCGTCCCCGGGGCAGTTTGGGGGTCGCAGGCTGTGGGGGAACCCTAAAATCTCTGTCACCCTTGCCCAAAGCCCTTCCCCAGCTCTCTTAGAACCCCTCTGGGCGCTGGAAGGGTGACTGGAACCTCAAAAAGCTCAACAAAGAGAGTGACGGGCAAGGACTGAGGACTCCCATGTGGAGTGGGGGGCACTCAGCTGGAAAACAGCTCTGGGAAAGGTCCTGGGGTGCTGCTGGGCCCCGGGGGGAGCACGAGGCAGCAGCGTGGAGGGCTGCAGAGCGTGAGAGGTGTCCTGGGCTGTGTCAGGGTCTGGGGAGGACACCCAGTGATCCCAGCTGATAAAGCCACCCCGGGGCAGGGGTTTTGTCCTTGGGGACAGACAGAGCAATTTGGGGTCATGGGGAAGCCCTAAAAACGGTGACTGTGCTCAGGCCTGTGCTCCTGGGGACAAAGAGCCTTTGGTGACAAAACCTCTGGACCGAGGTGTGACCTCCCCTCCTGAGACCTCCAGGGGCCACGAGCCAGGTGCTCACCTGATGAAGAGGGTGCAGAGGATGAAGATCACCAGCCCCACGATGCTCGGCGCGTCCCACCAGGTTGTGGGAGGCTCGGTGGCGGTGGCTGAGCCAGTGCTGTTCCTCAGCAGCAGCGTGGGGTTACAGCGCCGGGCTGGGGGACACACGGGGGGTCAGACCCCAGGGCACAGAGGGACAAACACCCACTCCAGTGAGTGCTCCTGCCCCATCTGTCCCTCTCCCAAACCCAAGGCGGAGTCTGGCTCACTTGGCACGTTGGCCAGGGCAGACCAGGTGACGTAGATGGTGTAGAGGGTGATGAGGGACGCCTGCAGCAGCCCCGAGTGTGGCTGAGCCTCCTGCAAACACAACAGAGGGTGCTTGGGGTGCTCCTGTACCCTGGGGTGACACAGCCCCGATCCCTTGGGTGCTCCTGCACCCTGGGGTGACACAGCCCCGATCCCTTGGGTGCTCCTGTACCCTGGGGTGACACAGCCCCGATCCCTTGGGTGCTCCTGTACCCTGGGGTGACACAGCCCCGATCCCTTGGGTGCTCCTGTACCCCAGAGTGACACAGCCCCAAACACTTGGGTGCTCCTGTACCCCCGAGTGACACAGCCCTGATCCCCTGGGTGCTCCTGTACCCTGGGGTGACACAGCCCCGATCCCCTGGGTGCTCCTGTACCCCAGAGTGACCCTCCTGGGTGCTCCTGTACCCCAGGGTGACACAGCCCCGATCCCCTGGGTGCTCCTGTACCCGGGGTGACACAGCCCAAACCCCTTGGGTGCTCCTGTACCCCGGGTGACCCTCCTGGGTGCTCCCCACTGCCTCACCTGGATCTTGGGCAGGATGGACACCACCGAGACGAGGAGGCAGAGGATGAGGTTGATGCTGACGAAGGCCTTGCCCTCCGTGCAGCCCTCGGGCTTGGTGTAGTAGACGTAGAGCAGCGCAACGGCCGCGATGGAGGCGGCGTAGAAGATGAAGGTGACGGTGCACAGGGCTGGGAGAGGACACAAAAGGGGCTGGAGCGGAGCCCCCAGTCCCAGCCAGCTCGGCCTGAGCCGGCCCTGGGCTGAGCTGAGCCCCACAGCCGCGGGCGGTGCCCCCACACCCACCTGCGTACCAGCCCTTGGCATTGCCCTCGTCCACGTTGCGCAGCCAGCGCTGGCTCCAGGAGTGCGCCAGGTCGATGAGGAGCACCAGCTGGATGAGGATGAAGAGGAAGGAGCCGACCACACCGAAGTAGAACCAGACTTGAGAGAAGGAGAAAAGCCAGGTGAAAACAGGGCAAGGGAGGCTGGGGTGCACAGCCCTGGGCTTGATCCCGTGGGCAGCTCCTCACCTGAGGTGAAGGCACCGTCGGGGATGTAGAAGGCGCCCACCGTGATCCCCACCAGCACCAGGAACTTGAAGAACCAGAAGCTGTGGGAGGAGAGAGGAGGCAGGGCGTGCAGCCAGCAGGGACAGGGATGGGGGTCCTGCCCGTCCCCAGCGCCCCAGGGAGCAAGGGGACCCCACGCACCCGTTCTGCAGGGCGGCCCGCGGGTCCTTGCTGCTGCGCACGCACACCGTGAGCACGGCGAAGAGGAAGAAGAAGGCGGCCATGGCGAAGCCCATGCGGTACACGGCCTTGTGCCCCAGGAAACTGCTGCAGTCCACGTTGGTCTGGACCCCCAGCACCGACCCACTGCCCTCACAGAAACCGGGCAGCTGAAATAGTGACGGGAGCGTGAGCATCGCCTCAGCACATCCTGCTGGGGACTGACGGTCGTGGGGAGGCCTGGATCCAAGATCTACTGGTTGGACTGAAGATCAGCTTTGTGAAGCCCTCAGGTTGCCAGAGCATCTGTGGCTGCCCCTGGACTTTTGGAAGTGTCCCAGGCCAGGTTGGACGGGCCTTGGAGCAGCCTGGGACAACTGGGAGGTGGGGATTGATGGTTGTGGGGAGGTCTGGATCCAAGATCTACTGGTTGGATCAGCTTTGAAGTTGAAGATCAGCTTCTCCATTGTGAAGCCGTCGGGTTGCCCAGAGCAGCTGTGACTGCCCCTGGACCTCTGGAAGTGTCCCAGGCCAGGTTGGACGGGGCTTGGAGCAGCCTGGGACAGTGGGAGGTGTTCCTGCCATGCCAGGGGTGGGAGGAGATGGGCTTTGAGATTCCCTTCAGCCCAAAGCATTCTGTGATTCCACACCCACCATGAGCGCTGGTGCCACCAAGGATGGGCCAGACCATGACTGCTGCAATGCTGAGGTGACACAGATAAAGCCACTCAGCCTGGTGGCTTTATCTGTGGTCAGTGGAAGCAGCTTTTCCCTAAAGCCCAGCTCAGCTGGCAGAGCTCTGCTCCCTCCACCCAAAGTCTCACCTCCCGGACTTGCAAATCATCAGCTGAACCCCAAAAATGGGATGTAGGAAACTTCCCTGGGAGACATCTGGGAAAACTAAAAATTGCGTGAAATGATCCCACTGCGTTTTCCCCGCCGAGGAAAACCAGGCCTAATAATGCCTTGTCCCAGTGAGGTGCTCAGAAAGAAGAACAGAAGCACATCATGACCCAAAAATTCACTTTTTTGATTCAGCCTCAAGTCCCCACCATGATCTGGGTTGTTTCTTCCCAGGGACCTGCAGGAGCTCTTTACCTTGTGCAGCTCCTTCTCCACGCCCGGGATTATCATGATGATGGACACGAGGGTGCCTAAGAAGAGGAAGAAGGTGAAGAGGAGGCGGGAGATGGTGGAGTTCTTGGCCGAGGGGCAGCAGCCGCAGAGCAGGCACGGGGCAGAGCCGCAGAGGCACGACACCTGCAAGGAGACCAGCCTGGGATGAGGGGGAGAAACTGGCCCCAAAATACGTGACCAGTTCGATCCTTAAGGAGATCAGCCTGGGAATCCACGCTGCTGCCCAGAGCTACTCACACAACCCCACAGCCCGCAGGACCTCATGGATACGGCACTAAATTCACCAAAAGTGCTGCTGAAAACCAAAAGAGCTGCAGGGACAGCGTGGAAAATGGCACCCAGAGTCTGGAGGCACCCTCATGTTTGTTGCTCCATGCAAGGATCAAAAAGCAAGCCCTGCCCTGCAGGAGCCTCCTTTTCGTACAAAAACGAGGTTTCCAAACTGCCCTTCCAGTCAAAGCCAGCATGGGAAGATTTTGGTATCAGCACCACGGGGGAAGCAGCTCATCCTGCCCTCCTTCCCCCCTGCAAAGGCCACTTTACAGCTGGGGAAACTGAGGCACGGCATCCCCGAGAGTCCCCAGTGGGTCCTGGCTTCCCAAATCCAGCACAGGCGGAGCTGCCAGGGGTGCCCCATCCCAGAGGCTCTGCTGTGCCGGAGCAGGGAAATCCTGTCTGAGGAAACCCAAAGTCACTGATACCAAAACTCTCCTTCCAAAGAAGGTTAAAGTTGCCCCAAAATGAGAACAGGCGAAGGAAGAAAGAGCAGGATGGAAAAAGGCGGCGAGGGAAGTGGCTGCAGCAGCAGGAGAGCCGGGGGTTAATGAGGAAGTGTCGGTTTTCAGCTGCTGGTGGATGATTAAACTCTCCAGTTTCACTGTGCACTTCCTCCTGCAGTCCGGCTCACCTCAGGGAGGCTCAGGCAGGGCTGCTCCCGGAGCTGGGCAAGGCAGGGGAATGCCACGGGCCCCAAATACACCCGAACAGCGACTGTGCCCCAAAAACAGCACCCCAAATACACCCGAACAGCGACTGTGCCCCACAACAGCGCCCCAAATACACCCGAACAGCGACTGTGCCCCAAAACAGCGCCCCAAATACACCCGAACAGCGACTGTGCCCCAAAACAGCGCCCCAAATACACCCGTACAGCAACAGCACCCCAAATACACCCGTACAGCAACTGTGCCCCAAATACACCCGTTCAGCAACTATGCCCCAAAAACAGCACCCCAAATACACCCGTACAGCAACTGTGCCCCAAATACATCACCCCAAATACACCCATACAGCGACTGTGCCCCAAATACACCCGTACAGCAACTGTGCCCCAAATACACCCGTTCAGCAACTGTGCCCCAAAAACAGCACCCCAAATACACCCGTACAGCAACAGCACCCCAAAAACAGCACCCTGAATACACCCATACAGCAACAATACCCCAAAAACAGCGCCCCAAATACACCCGTACAGCGACTGTGCCCCAAAAACAGCACCCCAAATCCACCCGTACAGCAACAGCAACCCAAAAACAGCACCCCAAATACACCCATACAGCAACTGTGCCCCAAATACACCCGTACAGCAACTGTGCCCCAAAAACAGCGCCCCAAATCCACCCGTACAGCAACAGCACCCCAAAAACAGCACCCCAAATACACCCGTACAGCGACTGTGCCCCAAAAACAGCACCCTGAATACACCCGTACAGCAACTGTGCCCCAAAAACAGCGACCCAAATTCACCTGTACAGCAACTGCGCCCCAAATACACCCATACAGCAACAGCACCCCAAAAACAGCGCCCCAAAGACACCCATACAGCAACTGTGCCCCAAAAACAGCACCCCAAATACACCCATACAGTGACAGGACCCCAAATACACCCATACAGCAACTGTGCCCCAAATACACCTGTATAGCACCTGTGCCCCAAATACACCCGTAAAGTGACAGCACCCCAAAAACAGCACCCCATATACACCCATACAGTGACAGGACCCCAAATACACCCATACAGCAACTGTGCCCCAAAAACAGCACCCCAAATACACCCGTACAGTGACAACACCCTGAATACACCCATACAGCAACTGCACCCCAAAACCAGCACCCCAAATACACCCGTACAGCAACTGTGCCCCAAAAACACCCATACAGTGACAGCACCCCAAAAACAGCACCCTGAATACACCCACACAGCAACAACACTCCAAAAACCAGCCAAACTACACCAGTCCAACATCAGCCCAAAAATACCATCCAGCAACAGCATCACCCCAAACCCAGCAACCCCCACCACCAACCCAACAACATCACCCCAACACCAATCCAAAATCACCCACCTGACACTGCACTAATAACACCCACCTACACCACCAGCACAATTACATCATCCCAACTCCACCACCCCAACACCAGCCCAACTACACCAACCAAACTACACCATCCCAACACCATCCCAACAACAGCCCAACTACACCAACACCAGTCCAACACCACCAGCCCAACACCACCATCCCAACACCAATCCAACACCATCCAAACAACATCAATCCAACACCAATCCAAAAACACCCTCACAACACCACCCCAACAACAGCCCAACTACACCAACCCAACACCAATCCACAACACTACTCCAACAGCCCAACTACACCAACTACATGACTGACCAAACTACACCAGCCCAAAAACATCACCCCAACAACACCAAGTCAAACCACCACCCCAACTCCACCACCCCAATTACACCTTCCCAACTCCACCACAACACCACCCCACCACCCCAACATCACCCCAAGAACACCAATCCACCACAACAGCCCAACTACACCAACACCCACCCAACTGCACCACCCCAATACCAACTCAAAAATACTCACCCAATATCACCCCAAACCAAGCTACACCACCAACCCAACTACACCAGCCCAGCAACAGCCCAACTACACCCAGCCAATGTCAGCCCAATTTTATCACCCCACACCATCACCGCAACACCAACTCAAAATACCCACCCAACAACACCAACCCAACATCACCACCCCAATTACATCATCCCAACAACAACAGCCCAACTACTCCACTCAACAACAGCCCAACTGCACCAACCAAACTACACCAGCCCAACAACTCCAACCCGAAAACGTCACCCCAACCTTCTGCTGGTAATCCCAACTCTGTCACCCAGGAGGGCGGCTCGGAATGACCACACTGCTCACGGCAGAGTCTGGAAAACCACAGGAGGCAGTGAAAGAGAAATTCTCCGCCTGTGGTTTCACCCAGGAGCCGCCTGTAGGGTTTCAATGGGGAACAGCTGAAGAAAGGGCTCGGCAATCTTGTGGTGCTGTGACTCAAGGGGTGCAGGCAGAGCAGAAGGAGTTAGGATGTTCTTGTTAAAAATAGTAATAATTTTCAAAAATACAGATTTACAGATTAGGGGGAATGTTTCATTCAGTTTGGGGTTTTTGCAGTGTTGTTGTTCTTCAGCTCGGACCTGTACAAAAACAGCCCCTTCATCAACGACTTCCACAGGAACAGGAAAATTAAACCCATACAGTGACTCTGCTCTGTTACCACAGTCTGAGCCACAACAGGTTTTTGGGGAAAAAAAATTCCAGAATTCATAGGGAAACCTCCACAGCCCTGCTCCGGAGTAAATCCCTGCTCTCCCAAAATCTGCCCATAAGGAAAAGCACAGGAATGTGTTACAGAGGCCTTGCAGACCACCCTCCCTCCAGTCCCTCATTTCTAAACATCCTGTTAATTAAACCTCCAGCACTCAGAGGTCAAGTTGCAAAACAGGTCCCATTTCCAGGTTTCCAGGCCAGCAGCTCCCAGGCTGGTTCCACAGCCCTGCCCTGGCCCCGTGCCCACAGGTGAGGCACTGCCGGGGCAGGAAGTGCTGGTGTGGGCAGGTGTCTGCGTCACCCGAACCATGCACCCCACGTCATAGAGCACAGCACCCCAAATCACATACCCTGTGCCTGCCCTGGGCTGTGGAACCCCAAATCACACACCCTGTGCCTGCCCTGGGCTGTGGAACCCCAAATCACACACCCTGTGCCTACCCTGGGCTGTGATACCCCAAATCACACACCCTGTGCCTACCCTGGGCTGTGATACCCCAAATCACACACCCTGTGCCTACCCTGGGCTGTGATACCCCAAATCACACACCCTGTGCCTGCCCTGGGCTGTGATACCCCAAATCACACACCCTGTGCCTGCCCTGGGCTGTGATACCCCAAATCACACACCCTGTGCCTGCCCTGGGCTGTGATACCCCAAATCACACACCCTGTGCCTGCCCTGGGCTGTGATACCCCAAATCACACACCCTGTACCTACCCTGGGCTGTGATACCCCAAATCACACACCCTGTGCCTGCCCTGGGCTGTGATACCCCAAATCACACACCCTGTGCCTGCCCTGGGCTGTGATACCCCACACGCAGCCCCTGCACCCCCTGTCCCAGCTCCTTCTCTCACTCCATCCCCACTTTGGGGCTCAGCAGAGGGAACCAGGCAGGACCCCCCACTCCTCCAGCTGCAGCAGGACATCGCTGCTCTGGCTTCCCACCTCCCCCAAGTGCCCTGGGGTGTCCCACCCACCCCATTCCCCTCCCCCGTGAGCCCCCGAGCGCTCTGGAGTGAGCGCTCCGTGTCTCCCATGGATACCCCGGCTGCAGTGGGATGCTCCGGGAATCCCCCACATCTCTCCAGCCCCTGAGGGATGCACCCCCTGAATCCCCCAAACACAGGGGTGCAACCCCTGGCTGTGCCCCACATGTCCCCAGGGGCGCATCCTCCCGGGGTCCCCCGCATCCCCCCCATATCCGGGGGTGTATCCTGCCGGGGGTCCCCCTGCGATCCCAGGGGTGCATTCCGCATCACCCTGCTGCCCTCCCTCGGACCCCTCCGCGTCTCGGTGTAGCTGGGCACATCCCCGGGGTGTCCCTCAGCCGGGCACATCCCCGGGGCGTCCCTCAGCTGTCCCCGGGCCTCCCCGGACCCTCCTCGGGTGGCGCAGTAGCCGCGACTCGCCCGCCTTGGGCCGCGCCCGCCGCTGCGGCACCGCAAGCGCTCCGGTGCCCCGCGCTCCCCCCGCTCCGGGCGGGCACTCACACAGCTGAGCAGGGAGCAGACCCCGAGACAGGCCCCCATCGTGCTGCCACCGCTCCCGGCTCCCTCTCGCTCCCAGCTCCCGGCTCCCGGCTCCCGGTCCCCGCCGCCGCCGCCCTGGCTCCGCCCGGAGCGGGGAGCTCGGGGCGGCCGCTCCCGCCGCGCCTCCCCCGGGGCGGCCCCTACGGCGGCGGAGGGGGGAGCGAGAGAGGGTCCGGGCCCCTGCCGACCGCAGGGAGCCCCTCCATGGCTCCTCCATCCTCACTCCGCCCCCCTCTCCATCCCTCTCCATAGCCCTCCCTCTCCCTTCCATCCTCCTCCATCTCCCCTCCGTGCCCGGTTACTGCCGGGGGGACCCCACCCACACGTGGGGACGGGTCTGGGTGGGGGCTCTGGGACATCGCCAGGACAGGGAGGGGATGGCCAGGAACCCTGCTAGAAGCAACCGGTGGGAAGGGGCTAAGGAATTCCAGAAGGGTTTGGGTTGGAAGGGACTTAAATCCCACCCAGGGATTTAAATCTCCCCTTTTCCAATGTCAAGCCATTCCCTGTGTCCTGTCCCTCCAGGCCTTGTCCCCAGTCCCTCTCCAGCTCTCCTGGAGCCCCTTCAGGCCATACTGGGAGGCTGACTGGAGCCTCAGGAAGTTCAACAAGGTGAAAGGACAAAGTTCAGTTCTTCGGAAGAACAACCCCAGACTCCCATGTGGAATGGAGACCACTCAGCTGGAAAACAGGGAAAGGCCCTGGGGTGCTGCTGGGCACCGGGGGGAACACGAGGCAGGCAGAAGGTGAGAGGTGTCCTGGGCTGCACCAGGTCAAGGGAGGGGATCCAGGGTGGTGTGTCCAGTTCTGGGCTCTCCAGAACAAGAGAGGTGTGGGCATGCTGGAGAGTCTCCAATGAAGGGCCACAAAGGTAATGAAGGGTCTGGAGTATCCCACGTGTGAGGAAAGGCTGAGAGGCTGGGGCTGATGGGCCTGGAGAGGGGTCTGGGGGGTCTCACTCGTACAGAAACACCCACTGCTCCACCAAGCCACTGCTGTCACTGGAGAAGTTGATCAGGCTGGCTGAGCTTGGCTTCCCCCAACCTGTCACCCTTAATGTGCCTGGAAATGCTCCCCAGGATCAGCTCCTCCATCTCCTTCCCAGGGATTGAGGCTGATGTGTCCACGGTTCCTGAAGCCCGCCCTGCCCTTCTGGAAGGCAAGAAGTGACATTCCAGACTCTTCCAGACTCTTCTCTCCATCCCCACGGTCAGTGAAAGGCTGTTGAGAGGGTTCTCCTCCTGCAGGAACCCTTCTTGCTGGGTTTGACATCCAGCTCCAGCACTCCCAGTGCTCCCAGCAGCCCCACCAGGCTGAACCCCCTCCTCTGCGGGGCCAGACCCCGGGTCAGGGGCTGAGGGTGGCACAGAGCAGGTTTTTCCTGCTCTTCCTGCCCAGCCACAGCCTGGCACGCCCTCCCAGGGCACTGAGGGCTCTGCCGGGTATGATTCAGGGCCTGGGATAAACCGGGAGGTGCCAGCCCACTTCCAGACCCTAAATTTAGACAGAGGAGGAAGCACGTGAGAATGTGACAGCAGCAGCCTTGGGGGCACAGGGCTGGGGCCAGATGTCCCCCGTGTCCTTGAGGAAGAGGAGGGTGTCACACTTTTTGCTCCAGAGGGAAATCTCCGGGGCTTGACCCCTGACCAGCAGTTGGCACAAATTAATAAAGGATTGTCTGAGCCTCTGTGGGCTCCCAAAATCTGCTGGCAGGGCTCAGCCCTGCAACGGGAGAGGTGAGAGCCCGAAAAGTGATCCCAGCTGGTCTCAGGTTTCTCCTTTCCGGAGGCGCTGGGGCGTGTGCGGGGACCTCCTGCCCCGGCACGGGTCTGGCAGCGCCCCGCGGCCCCGGGACACGATGGGCTGGCTCTGCCACAGCCCCCGGCAGGGCTCCGTGGGCTCTGCCAGCTCCCGTCTCCTCCTGTCTAGCCGGCAGAGACCTGTGACAGAATGCCCTTCAGTCGCTGTCCCCTCGGGCAGGGCAGATCGGCCGGGCAGGTGTTTGTCCCCCCCGCTGTCCTTGCGGGCACATGAGGAGCAGGAATCCTTCCGTGCGCCCTGCAGGGACCGGTCCCCCCCGCCGCTGTCCCCTCCTGGTCCCTCTGATGGTGCCACCAGGTGGCAGTGCCGCAGTGAGGACACCGGGGTCGGTCACCGCGCTCCGGCCCTACTGCCACCAGGGCCAGCATCATTCCCCCGGTGCCCCCGTGTCCTTGTCCCCGTCCCGGGAAGGGCTGTGGGCAGCGAGGGCTGTCCCGGGCGGGCGGGACCCAGCGCTGTGACAGCCCTGCGACAGCAGTGTCACAGGTGACAGAGCCGTGACGGGCCCCGGACAGAGCAGCTGTCACAGGGGGATGAGGAATGGGAGATGTGGGGTGTCAGCAGGGCTCAGGGGCTGCCTCCAGCCATGCCAGCCCCTGTCCCTCTGCTGGGAGCATCCCTGCATCCCAAGAAAACGCTTCTTTTTCCCCCTCTGCATCTTCTCCTGCATCCCTCAGCATCCCCCAGGCATCTTTCTCCTGGTGTGATTCATGAGGGCATGGGGCTCTCAGAACCCCAAATACAGCTCATTAGGGCTCAGGGTTCCCAAAACCCCAAATACAGCTCATTAGGGCTCGGGGTTCCCAAAACCCCAAATACAGCTCATTAGGGCTCTCAGAACCCCAAATACAGCTCATTAGGGCTCGGGGTTCCCAAAACCCCAAATACAGCTCATTAGGGCTCGGGGTTCCCAAAACCCCAAATACAGCTCATTAGGGCTCGGGGTTCCCAAAACCCCAAATACAGCTCATTAGGGCTCGGGGTTCCCAAAACCCCAAATACAGCTCATTAGGGCTCTCAGAACCCCAAATACAGCTCATTAGGGCTCAGGGTTCCCAAAACCCCAAATACAGCTCATTAGGGCTCTCAGAACCCCAAATACAGCTCATTAGGGCTCAGGGCCCCATTTCTGGGGGGATTGTAGGGCTGGGAGGATTGTGGGGTTGGGGTATTGTGGGGTTGGGGGCATTGTGGGGCTGAGGGGACTGCGGGGCTGGGTGCATTGTGGGACTGGGGGGATTGTGGGACTGGGGGGATTGTGGGACTGGGGGGATTGTGGGACTGGGGGGATTGTGGGGCTGGGGGGATTGTGGGGCTGGGGGGGATTGTGGGACTGGGGGGGATTGTGGGACTGGGGGGATTGTGGGGCTGGGGGGATTGTGGGGCTTGGTGGATTGTGGGGCTGGGGGGATTGTGGGGTGGGGGGATTGTGGGGTTGGGGGATTGTGGGGTTGGGGGGATTGTGGGGTTGGGGGATTGTGGGACTGGGGGGATTGTGGGGTTGGGGGATTGTGGGGCTGGGGGGATTGTGGGGCTGGGGGGATTGTGGGACTGGGGGGATTGTGGGGCTGGGGGGATTGTGGGGCTGGGGGGATTGTGGGGCTGGGGGGATTGTGGGGTTGGGGGATTGTGGGGTTGGGGGATTGTGGGGCTGGGGGGGATTGTGGGGTTGGGGGATTGTGGGGCTGGGGGGAGCAGGGCCCGGAGCAGCTTGCCAGGGACGCCCAGGAAAACAAACGCTCTCATGTGACTGTATCTGGGACAATACCAGCTTAGCCATGGGTGCAGCCAGCAGGAATCCTGCTGCTCCCGAGCCCTGCTAGGCATGGATAAACCTACATTAGAGCAATTAATAATAATTAATAATTGGGTCTGCGTTTGGAAAAGCAGCTGAAGCCAGCGCTGGTCTCCAGAGCGTTGTCTAGACAGGGAAATGCGAGGTACAGTTTTGGAGCGATGGGTTTGGGGTTGGCAGAGCCCTGGGCTGCGGGGTTTTCCTGCCTTTGGCATCCTGGGGGCTCCTGGGTGTGATTTAGGGCACACAGGACCCTTCCCCTCAGCTGCCAGCAGGCACATCCCAGCCTTGGGGGTTTGGGGACCCCCCACCCACCCCGTGCTGCAAGGAGGAGCAGGAACGGAGCCCCCCAGCTCAGCTCTGCTGCTTCCCTCGGGGTCTGAAGCCCCCAGGTGAGATGGGGACAGGCACAAATCCAGGCTGGGATGGGAAGGATGAGTGCAAAAGGGCTGGGATGGAAGCAGCCCCCTTGCCCTGGTCCCAGGATGCTCCTGAGGTGGGAGGAGAATTAGTTTTCCACTAAGCTCATCTGTAATAAACACAGACACGGGAGCAATGGGCAATTGCTCGGCCTTTAATTACAGCCAGTCAGGGTGTTCAGGGTCACAGGAGCCGGGATCCAGAGCCAGGGGGAATGAGGGGGGTGATTCTCAGGAGGAACACTGCAGGAATCTGCAAAACCTTCTGTGCCTGAGCTCCTTTGTCATCCCTTTCACTCAGCAGGAGCCTCCTGTCCTCCCAGCCCAGAACATCTCAAATCCCAGAGCCGTGGATACCAGAATATCCCGAGCTGGAGAGGACCCACGGGGATCATCAATCCCAAATCCTGACCCTGCCCAGACACCCCAACACTGCCAGCGGTGTCCAAACACTCCTGGCATTCCCTGGGCATCAGCCGCCCTGCACAGGAGCCTGATGGAGCCCCAGAAACCCCTCTGAGCCCCCTGACAGCCTTCCCACCCTCCGGCATTGCTTCTGGAAAACTCACTGAGCTACTAGCAATGTCTTAACGGCCACAGAGGCTGAGGGGCCCTCACTAAACCCATTCCTCATCGTGCTGGGGTCATCTCCCCACAGCCTCTCTCATCCGGGAGGATGAAGGGCTGGAAACGCTGAGTCCCGGTTGGTGCCGGGCTCCCCGACGCAGGGACGGGCTGGGAAAGCTGCGCTGTTTCCCTGCTGAGCTGGACAGATGCTGTTTGTCCTTCTCCTGGCGCTGCCCAGACGCCTGCCTGGTGATGGATGGCGGTGTCACAGCGTCACAGCAGAGATCCTGTGCTGTCACAACCGCTGGGTGGGAAATGTGGCGGGTGACTCCACCATGAGCTGCACCGCTCCCCGGAGGATCTGAGCGCCGGGGTGGAGGGGAAGGGAGCCTGCAGGAGGAGGGAGACCTGAAGGTGTCCTTGGTCCACCTGGCAGGAGGAGCTGGTTCTTCCCTTCTGCCTTCTCCTGCTCGGATCCTCAAGACTTGAGCCCTTCCGTTTTCCTTCCTGGTGTCCAATGTCACCCAATGTCACCCAAAGATACCCAAAGTCACTCAAAGTCACACAAAGTCACCCAAAGGTACCCAAAGTCACTCAAAGTCATCCAAAGTCACCCAAAGCCACCCAAAGGTACTCAAAGTCATCCAAAGTCACCCAATGTCACCCAATGTCACCCAATGTCACCCAATGTCACCCAAATGTCACCCAAATGTCACCCAGAGTCACCCAATGTCACCCAATGTCACCCAAATGTCACCCAGAGTCACCCAATGTCACCCAAATGTCACCCAAATGTCACCCAGAGTCACCCAATGTCACCCAATGTCACCCAAAGTCACTCAAAGTCATCCAATGTCACCCAAAGCCACCCAAAGCCACCCAAAGGCACCCAAAGGTACCCAATGTCACCCAAAGTCACCCAAAGCCACCCAAAGTCACACAAAGGTAACCAAAGTCACTCAAAGTCATCCAAAGCCACCCAAAGGTACCCAAAGTCACTCAAAGTCATCCAATGTCGCCCAAAGCCGACCAAAGTCACCACCCTTCTCCAGACTCCCTCAGGAGCCCCCCTGAGCCCCTCCACACACTCCCCACGTCCCCTGCTGAGCAGGACAGCTCCAGTGCCAGCTGGATGCACGGGAGCTGGGGCAATGCCGTGGGGATGGGAAATTTGGGAGCTGCCCGAGGCACGTGCAGGTTTTGAGGCTCTTCATCTCCATCCTTCATGATTCTCCCTCTCAGAGAACGGTTAATGAGCTGTGGGGATCCAATTAGACTTCTCTGGTTGGCCTTTCACCTCGTTCTGGCCAGTTAGAACCAAAAAAAGAGAAAAAAAACCCAAACAAACCAAAAAAAAAGAACCCACAAGTGGCGGCGTGGAGACAATTAGCTCAGTGTCTGCTTAATGAGTTCATTAAGAACATCCCTCTTTGTCAGGAGAGGCAGGAGCCGAGCTGAGCCCATCCCCGAGTCCTGAGAGCCTTTGTGGGGTGCACACGAGCCCATCCCGGGTTTGGGCTTTGCTGCCTGCACCCCGTGGGCACCCGGAGCCTCTCAGGCTGTTCTTTGTTAGGCTCAGCTTGTCCAGCTGAGTTTTCCCAGGATCACAGATCCTGACAAACTCCAGATGCTGCGGATGAACCCCAGAAATCCTCGGGCTGGGGGCAGAACCGGCGCTCCGAGGCGGGGAGAAGGCGCGGGGAGCACCGGCGGTCACCGGGCCGGCGCTGGGGGACCGCGGGGTGACAGATGCCAGCAGCACGGAGCCCCCCGGTGCTGGCAGCCCCCCGTGCCCGGCGCTGCCGAGCCCCACGTGGCCGTGCCGAGCAGATTTTGCTTGGCTGCCTGGGCTATATTTAGCCGCCTGTAAAAGGGGTTAGCGAGCAGCGCTGGAGCCAGTGGCACAGCTAAGAATGTCAACGTAAGAGCAGCCAGGGATAAAAAAAGCCCAGGCCGGGCGCTGGGAGCTTTGCACAAATCCCGGTGGCTGCGGGAGGCGGGCAGGGCTGCAGCATCTCCCGGTGGCACCGGGCCGGGGCCGCTCCCCGTGCGCCCACCTGGAGGTTCCTCACGGTTTTGGGGCTGGTTCTCGGCATCTCTGCGCTCAGCTGGGCAGCCGGGGCTGGAACCCGGTGGGTTTGGTGAAATGGCCGAGTTCTAGGGGCGGGTGTCCCCCTCTGGGGAGGGGACAGCGGCAGGCGGGGGGCACAAGGCGCTCCCCCCGAGCTGGGAGGTGTTTGTGAGGCTCCACATCCCCATCCAGGCATCTGGAACTTACTGGAGCATGAAGAATAGATTTGAGCGCTGCATTTATTTTTTCTTTGCCCATGAACACATTTTTTTGGGATGCTGGCTTTGTGCTCAGTTAACCCCAGCACACCTTCCCTCCAAAGGCTCCCCTCACAGCCCTCATCTGGCCCCTTAAAGCAAGAACTGGGCAAATCCCGGCCCTTCCCAGCCCTTCCCACCACATCCCACCACATCCCACCACATCCCAGCCCTTCCCACCACATCCCAGCTCTTCCCAGCTCTTCCCATTGCATCCCAGCCCTTCCCAGCACATCCCAGCTCTTCCCAGCTCATCCCAGCTCTTCCCAGCACATCCCAGCACATCCCAGTTCTTTCCAGCTCATCCCAGCCCTTCCCACCACATCCCAGCTCATCCCAGCACATCCCAGCCCTTCCCATTGCATCCCAGCTCTTCCCAGCACATCCCAGCTCTTCCCAGCACATCCCAGCCCTTCCCAGCTCTTCCCAGCACATCCCAGCCCTTCCCAGCACATCCCAGCACATCCCAGCTCATCCCAGCTCTTCCCATTGCATCCCAGCCCTTCCCAGCACATCCCAGCCCTTCCCAGCACATCCCAGCCCTTCCCAGCACATCCCAGCCCTTCCCAGCACATCCCAGCTCTTCCCAGTTCATCCCAGCTCTTCCCAGCACATCCCAGCACATCCCAGCCCTTCCCAGCACATCCCAGCTCTTCCCAGCACATCCCAGCCCTTCCCAGCACATCCCAGCACATCCCAGCTCATCCCAGCCCTTCCCAGCACATCCCAGCTCATCCCAGCTCTTCCCATTGCATCCCAGCTCATCCCAGCTCATCCCAGCCCTTCCCAGCACATCCCAGCTCATCCCAGCTCTTCCCATTGCATCCCAGCCCTTCCCAGCACATCCCAGCCCTTCCCAGCACATCCCAGCCCTTCCCAGCACATCCCAGCCCTTCCCATCGCATCCCAGCCCTTCCCAGCACATCCCAGCCCTTCCCAGCACATCCCATTACATCCCAGCACATCCCATTGCATCCCAGCCCTTCCCAAGCCCTCCTGCTCTGCTCTGAGCTGTCCTGACCTTGCCTGGGCTCACTCCTGCCTGTGCTGCCCAGAAATGTGGGATTTCAGCCAATGGCACAGCCCAGGCACAGGCCAGGTGGTTTCCTGGGCTAATTCCCAGGAATAATTTGTGTGTTCTGCTGGTGCTCTGGGGCAGGGGATGAATCTTTTGGTGGCTGAACCCCAAGAGAGGCACTTTGAGTCATTCAGAGCCCCTTTTTTCCCAGAGCTCCTGTGATGAACTGGCAGCAGGATGAGCCTCAGGCTGGGATTGCATCTGGCTGTGGGATCTGCCTCACCTTTGGGGAGGGAAGGAGCTTCTGCTGCTGCAAAAACAGCAACAAATCATTCTTTGGGTTGAAATTTTCCATTCTGCCGGGGACAGCGAGGCTGCAGATGGGTTGCAAAGACCTGTGCAACTCACTGCAGCTATTCCAGCCGCCCTGACGGCTTGAGTTAGGGAATAAAACCAGGAAAAGCATCTCGTGCGCCGTCCCCCAGGGGGGCGGGATGCTCTGGGCTGAGCACACGCGGCGGGGGGAAGGTCTCCAAAAGCTCCCCGATGTCCTGGGGGCAGATGGAGCCGCAGAATCCTCGTGCCCTGTAAGGACAGGGCGGAGCAGCGCGCTGGGATGCAGATGGCAGAGTCCTGGAGCACGGAGGGTGCCTGCGAAGGGCACTGCTGCAGCACTGACATGTCCAGACTCTTGGCTCAGTGTGACGCTCCAGCCTGCCTGGTAACAAATCTCCTCCCTGGGAGCTGTTTGCTGGCATTTTCCCTCTGCTTTGAAATCCTCCAGGCAAAGGGAACGCTTTGGCTGCCTTTGGCCCCCGGGATCTCGCAGGCAGGAAGGCTCTCCCCGAGGGCTGAGATCCATCCCTCAGGAGCCTCCTCCATCGCTCCAGGGCCGGTCTCCAGGCCCTGTCCTGCTGGAGCTGATGGAAAGTCCCGGCCACCAGCCAGGGAACAACCTGCAGGTCCCCAAACCCTGTGACCCATGTCCCAAAATAGCTCCTTAACCGAAGGACTGACGCAGCCCCTGGGCTCAGGAATGACCTTCCCTGTGCGTCACCTGAGTCCCCAGCGGGGCAGCAGGGGCTCAGCCGGGCTGCAAATCCCAAAGAAGCCTCCAAAAGAGGAACAGCAAAGGGCTCCTCTGCCCCCGGTGACTTTTAGCCCAGATCTGAGCCCGCAGTGCTGGGCAGAGCAGTGGAAAACAGCTCTGCTCCCTCCCTCTGCCTCCACACCGGGAACTGCTCCGCACCTGCAGCAGCCCGAGGCTCGGGGGGGTTTATTCACCCTCCTGCCCCAGGGGGATAAAGCAGCTGGGCAGGACGAGGAGGATGGACTCTTCCAGACCTGTTTTCTGCCCCTTCTGGATGCTGAGAAAATGGGATTCAGAGCAGGTGGCAGAGCAGGGAGCGGTCTGAGCCCATCCTCACTGGCTCCGCACCCCCGATGGATCAATCAGGGACTCTCCCACAGATATATTCCAGGCTTCCCAGCGGCAGGGAAGCTCATCCTGCTGGGATCATCCTGGGAAGCAGATCCCAAGGTCTGCAAAGCCCCAGAGCAGCAGCTGAAGGAGCAGAGGAGGAGCAGAGCAGCCTTTGCCCCCACACTGGTGCAGCAGCAGGCACCACGGCCCTGCCCTGGCCCAGCTCCCGATGGGAGCTGCCTGAGCAGGGAACCATTCTGGAATCATTCTGGAAAAATTCTGGAATGATTTTGGAATAATTCTGGAATGATTTTGGAATAATTCTGGAATAATTCTGGAATAATCCTGGAATAATTTTGGAATAATTCTGGAATAATCCTGGAATAATTTTTCCCTCCCAGCTGCTGTCCTGAGTCCCTGGGGTTTGTACCCGAGAGTTCTGGGAGCTCCAGCTGGGGCTCTGGGCTGCGGACGCCCGGCATGCCCTGGCTGCAGGGGGGCTCTGGGAGAGGTTATTCCGTGTCAGCGCCGCACTGCTGGGAGATGCAGGGACTCACACACCTCTGCTGTGCCTCAGTTTCCCCAGCTCCCCCCAGAGCATCACACTGGAGGGAATGTGGTGTGCTGTGGCTGCCCCTCGGCTGTCCCAGGGCAGAGCATCCCCCGGGGCCGCTAGGGAGCTGGAGGAAGGGAGAACTCTCCAAGGTGCTCCGGATCACAGCAGGCTCTCCTCCCGCTCCTTCCCATCCCAGCAGCACGCCCTCCCTCGCTCCCGGCCGTCCCCTCGGCCCGCCGCAGCAGTGTCACATCCGAGCGGGTGCCAGGCAGGATAAACATCGCCGCTGCTCGGCCCGACACCGCTCCGGAGAGCGGAGACAGTCAAGGAGAAAGCGGAGCGTGAGCAGCTAAAAATAGCGGCTGGCGAAGGCTCCGCTCGCCGTCACCACGCGGGAGCGAGCAGCGGCTCCAGGGTCCCTCCCCCTCCGCGATTCTGGGCTCCGGGGGGACCCGGCACCAGCACCGGCCGTGTCCTGCTGGCGCCGGTGGCCCTGTCCCCTGGCACAGCCGGGGCTGTCCCGCTGGTGGCTGCGGGGGTTGGGGACACGAGCCACCCGCGCCACCAGGACGCGGCCGGTGCTGGTGCCGGGTACCCCCGGACCCCAAAATCCCGAAGGGGCGGCAGCAGGGGAAAGGAGCCGGGGGAAGGAGCCGGGGGAAGCATCGCCCGCCCCGGGTCAGCAGCCGGGCCGTGCCCGGAGCAGCCAGCGGGGTGTCCCCATGGTCCCCAGGGGAAGGGACCCCTCGCTCCAGGGGCTCAGCATCGCCCCTCGCCATCATCAGGGAGAGGGAATTCCCCGGGCCGGGAATTTGGGATCGCGCCCCCAGCCCCCCTCCCGCCGGGAGCAGCGTCCCCGAGCTGGGATGGGGAGCAGAGACCCTCGGGGGTCCCTCCCAAAGCACACCCCAGCGCTGGGGACAGCCACCTTCAGGGCCAGGAGGGACGTTTTGGAGCCTGTCACCAGCCCCACACGGTTTCCCGGTTGCAAAGGATGCCGATGGAAGCGCTGGGAGGTGGTTCCTGCTCCTGTGTGGAATTCCAGTGGATTTTAATTCCAGCTCTGCCTCTCCCTCCTCCCTGGCCTGACCCAGCTCAGGGCTGGGGGTGCGGACCCCATCTCACACCCTCGGTGTCGGCCGTGTCCCCCCCTCAACGTGACACCGGTGCCAGGCCAGGAGCAGCTGGTGGCATCTGCTCCGTGCCCGGGCTGTGCCCGGCGGCCTCCCAGCCCCGGTGCGGGGTGATCCGCTGGATTTCCAGCCACATCCAGGGTCTCCCAGCCCCCCGCCCCCTCCCCCATCCACCGCAGACACAGATTTTTTTAATTCTTTTTTTTATCCCCCCCGAAGATTCGGAGTCTGCCATTGATTTTTTTTGGCTGAGCTAAAGCTGTGTGGGTTGGGGTCAAATTGTGGCGGTGGGCGAGCAGAGCCCCTTCAACCCACCCCCACCCCGCCGTGGGGGCTCTGCAGCCGGGGAGACGAATCCAGAGGAAATCTGAGGGAAAATGACCCATTTCCCCAGCTGGGCTGGTGGCCAGGCCGGGCTGCGAGTCCCCCGCCCGGGCTGGGGCAGAGCCGCACGGAGCGTGGGGGGATTGGGGCCCGGGGGGATGTCACAGCCCCCGCCCCGTGTGCCAGCGCGGGGGGACGCGGGGACACAGCGGCCCGGGGGGGCCCGAGGGGCGGCCCCGGCGGCGGGGGGAGGGGGGGGGAGGGGGGCGGGGCCGGCGCTGGGCCCCCCCCGGGCCGAGCGGGGGCCGGGCCGGGCGGGAGCGGCGGCGCTGGGCGGGAGCGGCGGCGGCGGCGGCGGCGGCGGCTCGGCCCCGGGTGCCCCAGGGCCGCCTGGAGCCGGAGGCTTCCCCGCGGCTCCTGCCGAGCGCGGAGCATCCTTCCCCCGGCAGCCGGGCTGGCACCGGCACCGGCACCGGGATCAGCATCAACCCCAGCACCGGCATCACCCCCGGCATCGACATCACCCCCGGCACCGTCACCGGCACCGACATCACCCTCGGCACCGACAGCGGCACAGGCATCACCCCCGGCACCGACATCACCCCCGGCACCGACATCACCGGCACCGAAATCCCCGGCACGCCGGCACCGCCGGCACCGGCAGCAGCACCGGCAGCAGCACCCTCGGTGTCACCATCAGCACCGGCCTCGGCCCCGGGCTCGCCGCTGGCACCAGGTGAGCGGCGGGCGGGGGGTCGGTGCAGGTGACGCGGTGGCACCGAGGCCCTGGGCCAGCGCCGAGGGTGCCCTGGGCTCCCCGGGGCCAGGGAACCGGTGCCCACCGTGGGGACTGGTGCCCATCCCGGGAAGGCGGTGCCCACCCTGGGCACCTCCCTGGGAAGGTGGGGAGGCCGGAGGGTCAGGGGATGGCGGTGGCCTCGGGGACAGATGGGTTTTTGGGGGGGCTGAAAGTTTGCAGCAGCTGCGGTGGGGTGCTCTCGAGGGCTTGGGGTGCCCCAGGGGGCTCCGAGGAGGATTTGGGTGCTGAGGCACCGAGCAAGGCTCGGTCTCAGGGTGGGGACTTCAGATCGACCCCCATGGCGGCACCTCTGTCGCGCCCCGCGTGTCCTGGGGTCACCAGTGCCCCCTCCACCTTTCCCCCTGCCCTGTTCTCCTCTCGGCCAGCACACCTCCACCCCCACCCCCAGCTCCAGCCCTCGGCTTCCCGGATTGGAGCTTCCCAGACGATTTGGGCCCGGGGGGCTGCGGGGGTCGCCAGGCACGGAGAGTCCCCCCAGGGCTGAGCACCCCCGTGCAGGGGACGCGCTCCCGTGGCGCTTCCTCCCGGGAGGAAAGGGCTTCCCCCAGGGACAGCTCCTCCTCCCTGCCTTCGGGGCATCATTTTGGCAGATTGCCCCTGCAGATGCTTGGATCGGGTCCCTTTGGTCCCCGGAGCTGGCTGCTGTCCCCTGGCTGGGTGGCAGCGCCACCGAGGAGGTGGCAGAGGGGTCCCGTGCTCACCCCAAATGCTCCCAGCCCGTGACCTTGGGGTGTCCAGCAAGGGCCACCTCGGTCCTCGCTGTTACAGCCCTGCCGCTGTCCCCCTGTCCCTTCCCCTGCTCTGCGCCGTCTCCCCCCAGACAGAAGGAGCTCGGCAAGGGGAAAGGTGGTGCCAGAGACAGATTCTCACTTCTTTAAATTGGGGGAATCCCGGCATTTCTGCCCGGGCTGGGATGCTGGGAGCGGAGTGGGGGAGCTCTGGGAGAGGCTCTGGGGGTTTGGCTGTAGGAGGAGACCTCGGGTTCAGCTCTGGGGGCAGCTGGAGGAGCTCTGGCTGGGTGCTCCAGGCCTGGGGGGACCTGGCACCATGAGCGGGATGGGAGCCATGGCCCTGCCTTGGCTCCTGGAATTCCGGCAATTCCAGCTCCTGGCTCAGCCCCGGGGGGTTGGATCCCGCTCTGCTCCATCACAGATTTCCAGCTCTCATCCCAGAGCGCCTGCACGGATTTTTTCCCTCCTTGGCTTTTGGTCCCTTCCCTGGCAGCTCCCAGTGGCCGGGGGTTTGGTCACAGGGTGGTGGTGCCAGCTGGAGAATCCTGGCGGTGCAGGGATGGCAGGAAACATCTGGATCGCCTCCATGCGAGGCCTCCCCACCGGCTGGTGGGTGCTGGGGGCAGCTGGGTGTCCTGGAAGTTTTCCACCTCCCTCCTTGGCCGAGCTGCAGCGGGAAGGAGAGGATCCTCCGGCATCCAGAGCCCTGGGGGAGGCACATCCCCTGGGAGCCAGAGCGTCCCGGGCAGGTTCAGCTGCCTCTGCTCCCCGGAATTCCGGGTGCCTCTGCTTATCCCGGTGCTTGGGCAGGGCTGGGAGCCTCCTCCATTCCCGGTCCTCTCCAGGTGCCGGCAGGCAGGTGAAGGAGAAGGAGCTGGCTCAGGGAGACGAGACTCCGGTGGTGCACGAGCTGCGGTGTCCCGTGGCGCTCCCGGCATGGCACAGCCAGGGATGCGCTCGGTGGCACCCGGCTGGCACCCTGTGACAGCCCACGGGGCTCCTCACAGCTCCCTGGGCTTCCCCCGGCACCAATCCTGTGCCACCCAGGGCTCCAGAGCCAGCGAGGGTGTCCCCGTCCTCATCCCCAGGTCGTGTCCGTCAGCTCCGCCCGGGATGCTCGGGCTGAAGCAGAGCTTGAAAACCACTCGGGGAGGAGAGAGCCCGAGCTTGGTGAGGAACGGAACTGCTGTGGGTGTGGGTGACACGTTTATTATGCAAAATTACCTGGTTTTATTATGCAAAATTACAGTTTGTGGTGTGTCGGAGCAGGGAACTGAGGGTTCTGCTGGGAGCTCCATTACCCAGGGCTCAATCACCCTAATTACCCTCATTAGACGCCTTCCTTCCCCACAGAGCCGCTGTTGGCTCCCAGAGCGGGGCTGGGGTATCCCGGTACCCCCGTGGGGCTGGGGGCGGCTCCGTCCCCCTCCTGCCAAAGGGGCCGGAGCGTTTCCCCCTTGGACTCAAACAGGATCCGGATGCAGCCGAGGGAACTGAGGAATGTGGGGAAGGATGGCTCAACCCAGCACCTTTGTGGGGTCCCTGATGGGCACCCAAACTCCCCAGGGGAAATTTCTGTGCTCCGCCCAGCGCTCCAGCTGATTGCCTTTAATCAGTTAATTAAAGGGAATTAACTGGTGCGGGTGGAGCATGGAATAGGAGTAGCTCTGGAATGGGTCACGGCCCACAGGCTGGTGAGCACCTGGCTGGCCTGGGAGTGGCTGGAGCAGCTTCCATTCCTCCCTGGGATGGGGTTGGGATCCTTCCTTCCTTTGGGATCCAGGGAGCTCCTCCTGCAGGAATGATCCCCATCCCCACCCAAACCCGTATGGGGTGGGGGTCTCTCCCCGCTGGATCCCGGAGCCGTCCCCTGCCCTGGCTCTGGGAATAAAGGTGCTGCCAGCCCTTGGGATTTGCCGTGTTCCCACAGGGAATAGCCATGGCTGGAGCGCTGCTGGTGGCTCCTGGTGCTTTCCATGTCCCTGGTGCTGCAGCGGGGACATTACCGCTGTCCCTGAGCCGCTCCCAGCGCACGGATCAGAGCCTGGCAGGGAGCTGATCCCTTCCTCGGGAGTGCCCTCCTGCCAGCAGCAGCATTCCCAGAGCCCCGGGTGCCTCCTGGCAGAGCGACCCGGCCCCTCCCGGTCTCCAGAATCCCTGCTCCGTGTGACAGGAAAAGCCAGCAATGCTCGTTGTGAGCACGAGGCGATGGGAACATTCCCCAGGGGAGAGGAGGAGGGATGGGAAGCATTGATGTGCCGGGCTGGGAGCCTCGGAGGATGGCCAAGAGGAGCTGGGATTTGGCCATTCCCACTCTGGGCAGCACAGCTGAGGTTATCCAGGTTTCCCATGGCCTCTCCTGGAGGTTTGGGATGCGGGTGAAGCCCTGCAGTGTCAGCTCACGTGCTCGTGCCCGCTGAGCCTTTGGTGCTTCGCTCTCTAATTGGAGCGGCTTGTCCAGGGCTGGGATCCCGGTGCTCCAGAGGGAATCCCACATCCAGCTTGGCTTTCAGCACCTTTCCAGGATGCCCCATGAGCTGCTGCCAGAGGGAAAACGCCTCGATTTTATCCCGCTGTGGGCTGGCAGGAGAAGCTGAGCTCAGCAGGGTTGTGCCAGGATTAAAGTGCTGAGTCCTCTGGAGCTCTTTTCCCCGGCCCAATCCAGGCCTGCGGGATCCAGAGGGGATTTTCTCTGGGGTCGCTGCCCGGTGGAGCAACAAAGCTCTGATGTGGGACACGGTGTGAGCACCCCCAGGTCTGGGATTTGGGTTGGCAGAATTCGGGATTGCTCAGAGAAATTTAGGATTGGGATGCCAGGGAGCGCAAGAGCCGGATTCGCTCCCACACCGGAGCAGGACTTGCTCTGGTTTGTGTTTCCAGCTTTAAAATCCAAAGGGAGAGTTTATACAAACAGCCTGAAATCCCTTCTGGGCAGACTCGGCTTGGATTTCAGGATTTTTCCAGGTTTTGGTGGATATTAAGCACAGCTGAACTCTGCCATCATCCCCCTGACTGAGGGAGCAATCACACAGGCTCTGCTTCTGCCGGCGGCTCCATTCCGCGGATGTCAGCAGCAAACCCCACCTCCCGTGCACATCTCCCTGCTGGAAGCCAGGAATTACAGGGAATGGAGATTAACCAGAGTCCCATTTCAGAGCCCTTCCTTCAATGGGAATTGAGGTCCCAGTGCCGAGCCCAGCTGAGCCCACGGAGGGAAGGGTTTATGCTCCGCCTAGGCCGGACACAGCTCAGCTTTGGGGTGGAAATAAAAATTCCAAGTCCTACAGCTGGGAAAAAATATAATAACCAATCTAAAAATAATTAGTCATGGAATCCCTGGTTGGAAAGGACCTTAAATCTCATCCAGGGCCACCCCCAGGGACACCTCCCACTGTCCCAGGCTGCTCCAGCCCCAATGTCCAGCCTGGCCTTGGGCACTGCCAGGGATCCAGGGACAGCCACAGCTGCTCTGGGCAGTGAGACCCTAAATCGTGCAAAAGGGAGCAGAGGATGAAGGCTGATCTTTAAAAGGATCCCGGGGATCCAGGGAGAGGTCTGGGTGGGATAATTCAGGATCTGGGTGTGAGCAGGGCAGCCATGGACACCAGGCAGGGAGCAGGGAGAGGGATGTGAGGATGGTGGAGGGGACAAAGAGACGCTTCAGCATTTCCCAAATCCATGGATGAGACAATCCAAGCACGAGCAGGAGTGGTGGAGAATGGGGAAAGCTGGTCTGGACGTGAGGATGAGTGTGCAAGAACAGGAGGAAGGCCAGAGCTGAAGGCAGGACCCAACAGGAAGGGGCTCAGAGGGTGATGAGAATTCCTCTGGAAGTGTTTTATCCCAGCGAGGAGGATCCACTGCTCCTCGGGGAGGGAAGGAGCAGGAGCCACGTGTCCGATGCCTTTGGAATGTGGGTTTTGCTGGGAAGGGAATCACAGGGAAGAGCCAACCCTGCAGGTACCGGGATGTGCTGGAGCTTCTCGGGCTGGGTCCGAGCTGTGGGGAGCTGCCAGCGTCACCTCTGCTCAGAAATCCCACTGCAACAATTCCTCAGAGCTTGTGGAAAATTTGGGAGCCAGGGGAAAACTGGGGGAAAGGCAGTGGGAGACCTTGCTGGTGCTCCAAGCAGGATGCAGGTCTGGATCCCTGCACCTCAGCGCTCCTCGTTCACTCCAAAGGTGCCCGGCAAGATCCGAGCTGGCCCAAATTCCTGCCTGGCCCACCTGGAATCCTGGGGATTCAGGGATGAAAGTGCCAGGCCATGGTTGGAGAAGTTCTGCTGCCGAGGGCAGGCAGGGGGGTGCCAGCATCCCACGGGAATGGGTCCTGGAAGCTGCATCCCTGCCAGGAGGGATCATCCTCTCCTGTGTGTGAGCAAAACCTATTCCAAAAGTCGTTCTGCACCTCCACATTCAGTATTCCTGCACCAGCCCACATCCCTGCAGCCTTTTCCCCCTCTCCCAGGAAACGATGAGCTCAGGACAATATTTATCCCCGCCCTTCCCTCTCAGCGGGATCCCGGAGCTGTCCCTGGGCAGGTGACACAGCCCGTTCCCACCTGGCTCAGCATTCCCGGGGCTCCAGGAGCCGCTTCCCTGGAGAGGAACGGAACCTGCTGCCTCCCCGGGAGGGCTCTCCAGATTCCATCCTGCGTTTAATTGTTGCCATCTGCTGTTCCCGGCTCCAGGGGCTGTCTGCTGGCTGTCGGGTAACCCAGCCCCGTGTGGACTCCTGGCTCGTTTTCCTGGAGGATGCTCCCGTTCCCTCCTGACCTGGGCCAGCTCTTTCCTTCCCATTTCCGTTTTACAGTTCCATCTCGCTAAATGCTTCCCGTTTTTCCTGGTGTTCATCAGCGCTGAGGGGCTCCTGGTGGGTTTTTGAGGGTTTGTTCCAGGCTGCAGCATTCCCAGCACAGATCCCATAAAACATTGAATTAAACGAGCAGGAGGAGCCCCCCAAACAGGGAAAGCCAAGAGCATTAAATGTCCCAAACCCCCTTGCAGAGGAGCTCATGACCCATGAACAACTCAGAAGCTGAAGAAGCAAATTCTTGTGGTTAAATGAATCCTCAAGATCCCTGAACTCCTGGAGCATTCCAGGTTTGTTTTCTCTGGTGGGGGTGACGTGTTTGGCAAAGCTGTGGTGCGTCCGTGGTGGTCCCCAGGCTCCAGGTGCAGTTTGGGGTCCCTGCCACCCCCAGCAACCCCAAAAAGTGGTGTTAGAGGGGACACTGAGGGCGTCACAGCTGTGTTTGACCCTGACCTGGGACTGCTCCATCCCCACCTGGTCACACCTTTCTCTGCCTGTTCTGCACCTTCCTCCAGGGCTCTGCTGTTCCCAGGGAACCCGACCAAGGAGCACATCCCTGTCCTTCTCCTCCCTCCGCCTGTCCCAGCACCTTCCCTGCCGCCCATCTCCAGCAGGGATTGAGGTTTATTTCTGCCCTTCCTTTATCCCATTAGGGGCATTAAAGCAGGACCCTGAGGACCTTCCATGTGACTCCTGGAGCTTTCTTAGGCTGAGACCCCGTTAAGCCACAGAAACCATCCCTGCTTAGAGGGGGAAATCCTCCCTCACCAGGTTCATCCCGTGGGATTTGCCCCGTTTGGGTTGGATTTGCCTGTGGGACCTGGAGGAGGTGGCACGGGGCAGGTGTTGGTGGCTTGGACATTGTCCCCAGGGGTGTGGGGACAGCCCGGTGGGCTCTGGGACGGTGATGCTGCATCCCAGGAGAGACAAGCCCCGGGTCTGGGTCCCCAGGCTCCTGATCCCCACTTTTGGGAGCGGGATCCAGCCCCATCCCCACATCCATGGGGGTGTTTTGCTGCGGGCAGGATCCAGCAGATCCCGGAGGATGATCATTCCCGGCTCTCCAGCACCGGAGGCAGCAGGGGCTGCTGGGGCTGTGGGGAGGGAGCTTTGATCTGGCCTGAGAGGCTCTGGCTCTGCTGGGGCGTGCAGAGAATCTGTGTGTGAGTGTGTGAGAACGACATCAGGGATCCACAGGGATCCACTGGGATCCACTGGGAATCACAAATTCCTTTAGCCTGGAAAAAGCCAGCGAGATCAGAGTCCATCCCTTCCCTCAGCCACCAAACCCCGTCCCCATGGCCGTTAAACCCCTCCAGGATCGGTGGCTCCAAGGGCGGGACAGCCCCCTCCTTCCAGGATTTCTCCCCAAAATCCATGGAACCCTCTGGAATGCGCGTGCCCGTGCGCTCACACCGTCACACACAGGTGTGTGTCCCCAGACAGCCCCAGGGGACACAGCGGGACACCCACAGGGATGTCACACGTGTGGCACAGGCGGTGCCGGGTGAGGGACATCACCTGGAGCAGGTGGGGAGTGAGGACAAACTCTGGGACAAGGAGGTGACACGGCTGTGGCACCGCGAGCCAGGAAGTGCCACGTGTGCAGACACGGTGACAGGGAGTGCAGACACAGATATGTCAGGGAGTGTCACACAGGTGTGTCAGGGAGAGTCACACAGGTGTGTCAGGGAGTGTCACACAGGTGTGTCAGGGAGTGTCACACAGGTGTGTCAGGGAGTGTCACACAGGTGTGTCAGGGAGAGTCACACAGGTGTGTCAGGGAGTGTCACACAGGTGTGTCAGGGAGTGTCACACAGGTGTGTCAAGGACTGTCACACAGGTGTGACAGGGAGAGTCACACAGGTGTGTCAGGGAGTGTCACACAGATGTGTCAGTGAGAGTCACACAGGTGTGACAGGGAGTGTCACACAGGTGTGTCAGTGAGAGTCACACAGATGTGTCAGGGAGTGTCACACAGGTGTGTCAGGGAGTGTCACACAGATGTGTCAGGGAGTGTCACACAGGTGTGTCAGTGAGAGTCACACAGGTGTGTCAGGGAGTGTCACACAGGTGTGACAGGGAGAGTCACACAGGTGTGTCAGGAAATGTCACACAGGTGTGTCAGGGAGTGTCACACAGGTGTGTCAGTGAGAGTCACACAGGTGTGACAGGGAGAGTCACACAGGTGTGTCAGGGAGAGTCACACAGGTGTGTCAGTGAGAGTCACACAGGTGTGTCAGGAAATGTCACACAGGTGTGTCAGGGACTGTCACACAGGTGTGTCAGGGAGAGTCACACAGGTGTGTCAGGGAGTGTCACACAGGTGTGTCAGGGAGTGCAGACACAGGTGTGTCAGTGAGAGTCACACAGGTGTGTCAGGAAATGTCACACAGGTGTGTCAGGGACTGTCACACAGGTGTGTCAGTGAGAGTCACACAGGTGTGACAGGGAGAGTCACACAGGTGTGTCAGGGAGTGTCACACAGGTGTGTCAGGGAGAGTCACACAGGTGTGTCAGGGAGTGTCACACAGGTGTGTCAGTGAGAGTCACACAGGTGTGTCAGGGAGTGTCACACAGGTGTGACAGGGAGTGTCACACAGGTGTGTCAGTGAGAGTCACACAGGTGTGTCAGGGAGTGTCACACAGGTGTGACAGGGAGTGTCACACAGGTGTGTCAGGGAGTGTCACACACAAACTCAGTGCCACACACCTGTGACAGTGACACAGGTGTGTCAGGAAATGTCACACAGGTGTGACAGGGAGTGTCACACAGGTGTGTCAGGGAGTGTCACACAGATGTGTCAAGGACTGTCACACAGGTGTGTCAGGGAGTGTCACACACGAACTCAGTGCCACACACCTGTGACAGTGACACAGCTGTGACAGTGACACACCAGTGACAGTGACACACACCAGTGACAGTGACACACCAGTGACAGTGACGGTGACACACCTGTGACAGTGACACAGCTGTGACAGTGACAGTGACACACACCAGTGACAGTGACACACACCAGTGACAGTGACAGTGACACACCTGTGACAGTGACACACACCTGTTACAGTGACACACCTGTGGCAGTGACAGTGACACACCTGTGACAGTGACAGTGACACACACCAGTGACAATGACAGTGACACACCTGTGACAGTGACACACACCTGTTACAGTGACACACCTGTGGCAGTGACAGTGACACACCTGTGACAGTGACAGTGATACACACCTGTGACAGAGACACACACCTGTTACAGTGACACACCTGTGACAGTGACAGTGATACACACCTGTGACAGTGACACACCTGTGCAGGAGCAGTGCAGGTGGCTCCAGAGGGCAATGGCCGTGCAGGTGTACACAGAACCTTTGTCACTGCCCCACCTTTGTCACCTCCAGCCCAGCCCCGTGCCTCAGTTTCCCCCCTGAGCAGCACCCAGGTCCTGCCCCTCGTGGCACAGCCACCCCAGCACCGATCACTAATTAACCAATCACTAATCACCTCCCAGGTTAATCATTTATTTCTCCCCATCCCCACAGCTGCGGCCACCCCTCCCTTGCACACAGGACCTCGGCTCGTCCTTCCTGCAGTGATTCCCAGCAGGGATTCCCAGTGATTCCCAGTGATTCCCAGCAGGAATTCCCAGTGATTCCCAGCAGGAATTCCCAGCAGGAATTCCCAGTGATTCCCAGTGATTCCCAGCAGGAATTCCCAGTGATTCCCAGTGATTCCCAGCAGGAATTCCCAGTGATTCCCAGTGATTCCCAGCAGGAATTCCCAGTGATTCCCAGTGATTCCCAGCAGGAATTCCCAGTGATTCCCAGTGATTCCCAGCAGGGATTCCCAGCAGGAATTCCCAGTGATTCCCAGTGATTCCCAGCAGGGATTCCCAGTGATTCCCAGTGATTCCCAGCAGGAATTCCCAGTGATTCCCAGTGATTCCCAGCAGGAATTCCCAGTGATTCCCAGTGATTCCCAGCAGGAATTCCCAGTGATTCCCAGCAGGGATTCCCAGTGATTCCCAGCAGGAATTCCCAGTGATTCCCAGTGATTCCCAGTGATTCCCAGCAGGAATTCCCAGTGATTCCCAGTGATTCCCAGCAGGGATTCCCAGTGATTCCCAGTGATTCCCAGCAGGGATTCCCAGTGATTCCCAGTGATTCCCAGTGATTCCCAGCAGGAATTCCCAGTGATTCCCAGCAGGAATTCCCAGTGATTCCCAGTGATTCCCAGCAGGAATTCCCAGTGATTCCCAGTGATTCCCAGCAGGGATTCCCAGTGATTCCCAGGAGGGATTCCCAGTGATTCCCAGTGATTCCCAGCAGGAATTCCCAGTGATTCCCAGCAGGAATTCCCAGTGATTCCCAGCAGGACACTGGTGAGTTCCCACTGCCACCAGCCTGGGGACAGCAGTCCTGGCACTGCCACCAACATGTGGCCTGGAGGGGGTGGCGCTGCTGGGGCGCTGGTTTGGGGTCCCTGTGCTCTGTGGGGGGCAGAGGGGACATGGAGGGTGAAGGGCACCTTGTCCCTGCCAGGGCCTGTGTCACCCCTGTGTCACCCCCATGCCACCCCTGTGTCACCCTTGTGTCACCCCCATGTCACCCTTGTGTCACTCCAGTACTATCCCTGTGTCACCCCAGTGCCACCTCAGTGCCACTCCCACCTCCCAGGGCAAGTCCCTGCAGGGAGGCTTCATCCATCCATCATCCATCCATCATCAATCCATCCATCATCCATCCATCATCCATCCATCATCCATCCATCATCCATCCATCATCCATCCATCATCCATCCATCATCCATCCATCATCCATCCATCCATCCATCCATCATCCATCATCCATCCATCATCCATCCATCCATCATCCATCCATCATCCATCCATCATCCATCCATCATCCATCCATCCATCCATCCATCCATCCATCCATCATCCATCCATCATCCATCCATCATCCATCCATCATCCATCCATCATCCATCCATCCATCCATCCATCCATCATCCATCCATCATCCATCCATCCATCATCCATCCATCCATCCATCCATCCATCATCCATCCATCCATCCATCCATCCATCATCCATCCATCCATCATCCATCCATACATCATCCATTCATCCATCATCCATCATCCATCCATCATCCATCCATCCATCCATCCATCATCCATCCATCCATCATCCATCCATCATCCATCCATCCATCCATCCATCCATCATCCATCCATCATCCATCCATCATCCATCATCCATCCATCATCCATCCATCCATCATCCATCCATCATCCATCCATCCATCCATCCATCATCCATCCATCATCCATCCATCATCCATCCATCCATCCATCCATCATCCATCCATCATCCATCCATCATCCATCCATCATCCATCCATCATCCATCCATCCATCCATCCATCATCCATCATCCATCCATCCATCATCCATCATCCATCATCCATCCATCATCCATCCATCATCCATCCATCCATCCATCCATCATCCATCATCCATCCATCCCTCCATCATCCCCCAATGTCTGAGGTTCAGGGCAGCTGTTCCTGGGGGTGCTGGAGGTGTTCCCATGGGGTCACAGCCCCCTGGATCCCCCCAGTGCCCCCCAGTGCTCCCCCCCATCCCTTCCCCACTGGTGACCCCCTGCTCTGTCCCCCGCAGGTCAGAGGGGTTGATCAGCCGCGACTGATCCCTGTTCCTGTGGTGTCCCTCCCTCGCCTGGGCACGGGACAGGAGCGGTGCCAGGCCAGGCTGGAGGGTGCCCGGTAAGGCTGCCTGGTGTGGGGGCGCTGGTGGGACCCCTGGGACCCCCTCCCTCCCTCCATCTCTCCCTCCCTCCCTCCCTCCATCTCTCCCTCCCTCCATCTCTCCCTCCTTCCCTCCATCTCTCCCTCCTTCCCTCCATCTCTCCTTCCCTCCATCTCTCCCTCCCTCCCTCCCTCCATCTCTCCCTCCCTCCATCTCTCCCTCCTTCCCTCCATCTCTCCTTCCCTCCCTCCACGCTGCCGTGGCCAGCGGAGATCAGAGCACCCAGAGGTGCCGGGGGGCGGTGGCGAGTCCCAGGGACAGGGTGGCCCTGCCTTTGCTCCTGGGGGATAGAGGGGTGCAGGAGGGTGTGGAGGGTGCAGAGGGGAGTAGGGGGTTGCAGAGGGGTGCAGAGGGGTGCAGGGGGGTGCAGAGGGGTGCAGGGGGATGCAGGGGGGTGCAGGGGGGTGCAGAGGGGTGCAGGAGGGTGCAGAGGAGTGCAGGGGGGAGCAGAGGGGTGCAGAGGGGAGCAGGAGGGTGCAGGAGGGTGCAGAGGGGTGCAGGAGGCTGCAGGAGGGTGCAGAGGGGTGCAGGAGAGGTGCAGAGGGGTGCAGGGGGGAGCAGAGGGGTGCAGAGGGCACCAGAGCTCCAGCCCGGAGCAGAGCCGGGTCCCTTTAGCTCGCGTGGTGTGACAGAGGGGACATCTCTCCCCAGGGTTAGCATGACCGAGGTGGAACCCGTGCTGGATTTCGCATCCTCCGGCAGGACGGGCCGGCGCAATGCCCTGCCCGACATCCTGGGCTCGCCCGCTGGCGTCAGCCCCGCGGACCTGCCCCTCAAACTGGCCGAGATGTCCCTGAGCGCAGGTGGGTGAGCGGGCGAGGGGGATCCCATTTCATCCCGGAGGGGCTGGAGCGAGTCCAGGGCAGGGAACGGAGCTGGGAAAGGGGCTGGAGAATTGCTGAGGGAGCTGGGAAGGGGCTGGAGAATTGCTGAGGGAGCTGGGAAGGGGCTGGAGAATTCCTGAGGGAGCTGGGAAGGGGCTGGAGAATTGCTGAGGGAGCTGGGAAGGGGCTCAGGCTGGAGCAAAGGAGGCTCAGGGGGAATTTCTGGCTCTGCACAAGTCCCTGGCAGGAGGGGACAGCCGGGGGGGTCGGGCTCTGCTCCCAGGAACAGGGACAGGAGGAGAGGGAACGGCCTCAGGCTGGGCCAGGGCAGCTCAGGGGGGACAGCAGCAGGAATTTCCCCATGGAAAGGGGATCAGGCCTTGGAAGTGCCCAGGGAGGTTTGGAATGCCCATCCCTGGGGGTGTCCAGGGAGCTTTTGGTCACTGGGCTGGGGACAAGGTGGGCATCGGGCACGGGTTGGACTCGATGCTCTTGGAGCTCTTTTCCAGCCTCACCGATTCCCTGATCCCACGCTCTGATCCCATCCCATGACCCTGTCCCCTCCTCTCTCCTGGCAGGCAGTGCCCAGGACATGCAGTCACCCTCGGCGGAGGCGCCCCCTCCGCAGCCCCCCAGCCCCGAGCTGAAGGACACGTCCTAACCCCGCCCGGGGGGGGACATTTGTGAGCGGCGGAGGAAGGAGGAGGCTGCGGAGCCCCAGCCCGGCTTTCCTGGCACGGCCGGAGGCCGCTGGGATTCCCTCGGTGCTGCCGCAGCGAGACCCTGGAGCGTCCCCCGGCCGCGGGGGAGCCGCGCGTGGCGGGGACGTGCGGGGACACGGAGGGGACCTGCCGTGAGCAAGGGCCGGTCCCCAGTCGCGCCCTGCGCCAGGACTCGGGGGGGCGGGAATGCTTTTGCCTCCCCGGGGGGAGGAATCTTTTTCTTCTGGGGGCTTTTGGCGGAGCCGAGCGCTGGGGGGCCCCGGGGGGGACCCTCTCGGCCGCAGGAGCAGCCACGGGTGTTTCTTGCTGAGTGTGGTGTTCACTGTGATGTTTTTGGGTACCTCGTCTCCTTGCCTTTCTTCTGGGTGGCTCGGGAGCCATTCCCGAGTTTGGGGGGAAACACGAGAAAGCACAAAAACCCCGAGAGGCCCCGGCCCCTAACCGAGCCCCCGGGCTGCCGGCACGTCTCTGCGGGGTCCCGCTGAGGAGCAGAGCACCCCAGGGCGCCCCGCGCCCCTGGGGATGGGCTTGCTGGTGATTTTGGGGCGTGGGGAGGGGGCGATGCGGTTTGAAGCACCTCCAGCCCCCCGAGCCGGGTCACCGGGCAGAACCAGCCGGGTCCTGCGGTGTTTGGGGGTGCGGGAGACACGGAGTGAGGCTTTCCCGGGCCGTGCTCCCCAAATCCTCCGCTCCTGCCAGAGGAACTGCGGGACCCTCCTGCCCTGACACTGAGGGGCTGAG